>NC_056729.1:1775369538-1775452038 GCF_019279795.1 Protopterus annectens
GGTTAATATTTCAACATAGTCCGCCCATTCAATACATAATATTATTATAGATATAGATAGGTAGTTTGTTCCAAAGTATGGGAAGTCTCTGGGACAGGAATCTATCCCTCCAGCATCTTCTGTTTATTGTGGTGAGAAGGTTTAGGTCCCTAGAGCTTGTAGCTTGGAGAGATTTGGATTTCTTTAAGTGGAGCATGTCCAACAGCTCTGGGTTTGACATAGCTTTGTATGTTAGGCAGAAATCGCCTCTGAGTAGGCAATATGCGACAGAGTAAAGCTGGAGTTTTTTGAGACGTTCTGTGTAGGGCATCTGTTTGAAGCCGGTAATCCTCTTTGTGATGTATTTCTGCAGCCTTTCCAATTGTTGTAGATGAATTGTGAGGTACATACCAAAAGGGGCGTTGTACTCTATAATGGGTCTAATGAGTGATGAGTAGAGGGGAACAATGACCTCTTTTTTCCTGGATGAGAAACCTTTTGTGATGAGGTGAGCCACGTACAAGGATTTCCTGATCACTGTGGCAATATGATTATCAAAGGAGAGACTACTGTCCACCTGTGTCCCAAGGTCTCTTATCACACCAAAGGGGATGGCAATGCACTTTTTGGCACTGAGCTTGAGGCCATGGCTTTGACACCAGGCATCTGTCTCAGCGAGGCCCTTTTGTAGGATGGCCACATCATTAGGAGTTTCAATTATGGCTCCTAGTTTGCAGTCATCTGCGAACTTCATTAGCCAAAGACCTTCTGTGTTAGCCTGTACTTCAGAAAAGTAGATAGCAAACAGGAGAGGACCCCGGATTGAACCCTGGGGAACTCCACTTGTCACTGGTCTGAAGTCTGATTTGGAGTCTGCTTTCACAGTGTGGGTTCTGTCAGTGAGCCAGTTGGCAACCCATCTTGTGAGATAGGGATTTATACCTAGTTTAGTGAGTTTATCTATAATTTCAGAGTGGGGGATGGTGCCAAAAGCCTTGGCGAGATCTAGATAGGCTGTGTGAACCACCTTACCCTCTTCTACGGCTTTGGTGACTGCTTCAAAGAAGTCAATCAGGTTTAGGAGACATGATCTGCCTTTTACAAACCCAAACTGAGTAGGGTCCAGAGTGTGGAAATTACCAATGTTTTTGTTTATAAGTTCCATGATGATACTCCATGGCCTTGCAGACCAGGCTCGTTAGGCTAATGGGTGGTAGCTCCCGGGGTCTGTGGTTGCTCCCCCTTTGTGGAGTGGGATAACCGTCGCTGTGTGCCATTCAGTGGACACAAAGCCTTAGGTGAGGCTATGATTGAACATGGTGCTTAGGTTGGGTGCCAGCTCATTCTGTAGTTCATGTAGAATGCAGCCTGGGATGTTGTCAGGTCCAATGGATGCTGTGTTCTTGGCTTTGGAGAGTGTGGTTTTTACCTGTGCAGCCATGATTACAGGAACTTCATATTCTTCCGGTATAGAGACGAGCCCTTTAGGGGGTGGAGGGGTAAAGTTAGCACTGAACCTATCTGCCAGGACGATCACCACAGCCATCTCTCCCTCTAAGCTCTTCTCAGCTACTCAGGCATCTTTTAACTTAGTTAAACCATGGCTCTCCCAACAACCAGCTCATCTTTAACCCTAAAAAACAAAGGTATATAGGTTCATACTATAGGTATATAGGTTCATACTAGGCTGACTGCTCTTGCAAGCCATTTTAAGCCTAGCCAATTAACGCTTGTGAGACTCAAACCCTGCACCTTGTGTTTGTAAGGCAAATACCTTAACCATTAGGCCACCCTCCCTGTTACTCTCCCTACCTAAACATTCATAAATATTACACCCTCCTTCTCCATACAGTCCCTTAATAATACTCTTATTCAGGTATAATCCAGTACTAAGCTCTTGGGCGTAACCATCAATGATCAGCTTAAATTTGACTTGCATGGTAATAACTGTATCAAAAAGACTCATTCAAAACTAGGGCTCCTTTACCGTAACAAGAAATTCCTTACCTCTGAAGCCAAGATTACTCTCTCTCTTACTTACCTTCTACCCAGTCTAATGTACAGTTCTCAAATTCTCACAAATCTTAACTCAGCACTCCTGACCAAACTCGAATCTACCTACAACAAGGTAGCTAGATTTGCTGCCCAACAAACCTACAAATCCCATCACTGTCTCTCTAAAACACCTAAACTGGCTTGAATTACCCCACCAGCTTCTTCTCTCTCAGCTCCAGATCATCCATTCTATCCTATACCAGCCTTCCTACTGCCCAGCACTATCCCCTCTTATCTCCCATTATTCTACCCCCAGACCTCTCCGAAGCTCTAACCAAGACCTACTACAAATCTAAAACCCAAGTCTAAATTTTGACGCAACATGTTTATTTATTTTATTTATTTGCAGTTGGTTTACCAGGATAGTCCATTGGGCCAAAAAGAACCCGTTTTCAATGGAGTCCTGGGGAGAAAAGCTCCAAAAACAATCAAAGTTACAATAGGTTTTTCATTATAATCTTATATTATGTACAGCTATCATCCCACTATTGCCTGGAATAGGCTCCCACTAGAAATCAGGACCCTTACACATCCTAAACAATTTAAGACAGCTACCAAAGAGCACTTTAAAAGTCACTGGTCCTGCCACTGCACTCTCCCTCCTTAACACCCCCTACTTCTCACACCTTAATCTACTTTCTGCCCTTAACTCACTCTACTCACTAGCTCTCTCTAATCTTCCTTGACTACTCTTTCTACTGTCTTCTAAAATCTATTAAGCAAATTGCCTCAGAGAAACATTCTATTGTAATTGTCTTGCCTTCATGCAAATACATTATGATAAAACTGTTTTTTTTTAACCACTTATGCCAAAAACTATACTCATCTTAATGACATATTTCTTTTTATACATCTTGAAATAGTTATGCTGTACTCCTGATTACTGACAATGTATAACACTGTATTGCTACTTAATGCCTTGTAATAATACTGTAACATTGCTGTTTAATACTAATTTATAATGAAAACTGTATAATATGTTGGAGCTTTTATCTCCGGGCCTCCACAGAAAAGGGGCTCTTCAGCTCCGTCGGACAAACCCGGTTAACAAATGTAAAATAAATAAAATGTTGGTAATATCAGTTGGTTCTGTATATTTAGTGCCATTGTGCTGTAAATCAAACCAGATCAGAGTGTTGCCATTGAGATTCCTGACATAGCTATAGAATGTTTTGTGGTTGTCTTTAGAATCAGTGGTGAGTTTGTTTTCATAACTAGCTTTGGAGGATTTTATGAGGGATCTCAGCTTCTTACTGAGGCTGACCAGGGAGTTCTTCCAGTCATGGGATTTTACTCTTTTTTGCAACAGTTTCTTTCTTCTCTAGAGTTTGTTTATGGCAGGGGACCACCAGATTGGCTTCCTTTTTTTGGAGGATAGCATCTTGATTCTGTTAGGGATTGCACAATCCATGCACTCGTGTAAGTGCTTATAAAGTGCATTTGTGTAGGATTCAGCAGTCGTACCTCTATTGTCCATCTGCATGGGTGTCGTGAAGTTTGCCACTTCTGTCTTAAGAAGCATGAAGTTGGCTTTGGAGAAATTTTTTATGGTGGTGGGTGGGGGTGGGATGTGGGTGTCTAGGCTGATTAGCTTGTGGTCGGATCTGATCAACGAGGAATTGACCACCGGTCACCCAGTTGGTAATGACCAGGTCTAGGATATTGCTGCCCCTGTTGGGGGTGTGGATAAGTTGATCCAAGGCGTTGGAACTTATGAATTCCAGAAAACGTTGAGCAAAAGAGTTGGCACATGAGTAGTTTTTCCAGTTAATGGTGGGGTAGTTGAAATCGCCCATTATTAGGGTGTTGGGTTGTACCCTAATATTTTCCAGTGTATCAAGAAATGAGGAGTGGGGATCTTGGGACATGGTGGGGGATCTGTAGCAAGTTACAACTTGGATTGCGGTCTTGCCCAGAGTTAGTTGCACTTGGATAATCTCGGATGCATTATGCTGAGCAACTAGCCTGGAGGTGTGGATGTCCTTAATGAATATGGACACGCCTCCACCTTTAGTGTTTCGGTCCAGGTTAGGTGGCCAAAAGGTGTGGTATGAATTATAGCCTGGAAATGCAGGGGTGCTCTCTGGAGCCTTGAACCAGGTCACTGCACAGATGTCGATGTTCTCCATTTTAAGGAGTGCCTCGAGTGAATGCATTTTGAGGTTTAGACTTCTAGCATTGAGTAACACTGCCCTCAGATTTTACTTGCTTGTACCTGTTATGGTGGTGAATTAGTCATTTGA
The DNA here is from genome assembly GCF_019279795.1 of Protopterus annectens. Classification (NCBI taxonomy): domain Eukaryota; kingdom Metazoa; phylum Chordata; order Ceratodontiformes; family Protopteridae; genus Protopterus; species Protopterus annectens. Next base: position 1,775,373,816 of record NC_056729.1, read on the forward strand.
ACAGTGCCTAAAAAGGCACTATAGGGGTGACAAGAGCCTTAGCCAGTATCTGGAATCCCAAGGCTGACAGGTGCAGGCCATCTCTGGCAAAGCATCGTGATCTGTCGATTATGTCATCCCAGACAGACAGATACTGGATCCCTTTAGAATGACACCAGAAGCTTAGCCAACTGTTTAAGTCAATCGTGTTATCCTTGTACTGTGGTATCATTCTGGGTGATGGCAGTATGCTACTCAGGGCTAGGGTCATACCTGCCTGGGCTACAAGATCGGAAAGTTCCTCCATGTCTCTTTTCATGTAGTCCAGGAAAGTACGTCTCAGGTCATTCACACCAACATGGACAATGACAGAGTCATATTTGTACTTGTTGTGGAGTGACCTGAGTGCGTGCATTATGTGGTGGATCCTGGCATCCGACAGCAGCTGACAGTAACTTTCTCCTTATTTAGGCTGGTGAGTGGAACATCAGTGTGCCTGACTATATAGTCACCTATGACTAGAGAGTTGGGTACGTTGTTATGCTTTGTGGGCTGTGGTTGAGTGACACACTGAGTTTGTGGGCTATGTGTCATTTGGGTTGTGTTGGGGGTGGAGGTTGCATGCATTTCTGCTTTGGAGGTCTCTGTTGCTTGAGCAAGTTTTTATTGAGAGCCTCCGCGAATGTAGGTGTGTGTTTTGTGTTGCTATGTGTGTGTGTTTTGGTGGTGTAGGTTTTGAGGGACTATGTGATGAGTGTGGTGTGGTGCAAGTGTTTACCTTCTCCTCTTGACTGTCTAGTCCAGTCTTGGGTGAAGAGAGCTTTGCTTCCAGTTTGGCTATATAAGTGCATCTCTCACAGGTTGTAGTGTTGGGTGGTAGGAGGAGAGGGTTGTCTGTGTACATGAGGCAATTACTGCATTGTCCCAAGATGCCCAGATTCATCAGGTAGATTTATTAATTTCCTGGGCAAATGAGGGTTTGAAGCTTTGGCTAACAGTTGTGTCTTTAAAGTGATTTTACAGCTTCTTTAGCTTATCTTTGCACCGCAGAATGTGGTGCAACAACTGCCAAACAGTGTCTCTGACCATCAGCGAGTGATTTTTATTTCACTTTGGAGGAGGAAAAACATTTTTAAAAAGGCTATTTTTCATACAGTGACATCACTGAGGAAAACAGTAAACGTTAACCTTAGTGGCATCAGTGTAGTAAAAATGTATGTTGCATCTAGTAACAAAGTTAAATCATCTGAAGTAAGCTGATTTAGCTTCTTTGATTCCAAATTTACATCTTTTTCTCAGTGACAAATAGTTATTATTTGAGGAATGGTTGTGGCCTTCTGCTGTTTCCAGGTGTTACTTGTATCTCAATTATTAAAGTTTTGAGGCTAGTGATTAACCATAGGCAGAGATTGCATGCTCTCCTCTGTTTGGACTCATGAAACAGCAATGGAACTGAAATGTGGCAAAATCACATCTGGTTGTTTGAAGTGAACATATCTGCACTATACAAATACAACACTCCGCTTTGTGCACTGGATATATATTTACACTGCATGCTGTATTTATAGATTGATAGATTAGTACTAGGCTAACCGACCTTGTGGGACATTTTAAGCCTAGACAATTAACCCATGTGATAATCAAACGCTGCACCTTGTGTTTGTAAGGTAAACACCTTAACCATTATGCCAACCTACCACCAGGTAGACTATAAACCCCATGCAGACACAATACATTCACAATGCACACAGACAATGAAGCCCTGCTGATAATGGGCCTCAGTACAAGCAGAAATGTGTTCTAGAACTGTCCACAAAATATATGCCTTTTACACCACAGCAATCGGACAGTATTACCCCTAAAGTAATAGGAAAGCAGGAAGGGTGATGGAAACTGTTAAAAAGAGATTCTGTGAGCTGTGCTTTTGGACTCCTGTATTTGCATGCACCTTGCCAGTGAGACCACTCTCCATGCTATTGTCGATGTCTGTACACTGCTGTATTGGATGAGTCATCTCCGATTCACACAGGTTTAGCAAGCACACTCAGGAAGCCTTCAGAGTATAAGCTTTCACAGTGTAGTACATCTTTCTAAATCTGAAAGGAGGGTTATTTGCAAAGCTTAGCCCATTTCAGTGAAAATTGTCATTTGCTTTTGCATTTTTTAAAGCATATATGTAAATTCAATCGCATTCCATAATGCGTATGAGTGTGTGTGTAAATGTGTGTATGTGTGTTTGCAGGTTCTGTAACACTCCACCCATTCCAGCTATCATCCTACAAGTATGAAGCATCTGGAACACTGGCGTATCCAAAGACTAAGTAGATTTTGGTCTTTCCTGTAATTTGAAACAACAGATTTCACTGTTTACATGTGAATATTTTCCTTTTCTGCTTCTCTGCAATTACATTTTCAAAAGCCATTTATGTCGACAGAATATTTAAGAACTACACTGGTCATGAAGAAGCTGCAGCAGGACACTGATATGTAGCCAACAAGTGGACATTTGTTCATCTGTTTATTTCTGAAATATTGAATGTTCAATATTAAGAAAAGTGATTTAAATATAAGATAAATAAACTACAGTTCAGAAAGGTATAAATCATAAGCAGCTATAATAAAACTTGGCTAAAAATCATAAATACATTCACAAGTTGGTTTGGTATTAAAAATAGAAACAGTACTAGAAGGTGGGTGTACATGAATGCCAGCGATGGCACAGGCAGCAGTGAATGGGACAGCAACGATTCTGACATCATAGCAACTGTTTACTAAAAAGGAATTTAATATTGTTAAGTCTGCAGAGAAGTAAGGATGAAAAGCAATACAGTATCATTTAGAATAAGTTAGCAGGCAGATGATGCGAACAGTGAGATGCGGTGCTCCGTGCTGTCATAACAATACACTTATGGAGGTCTATGCAAGCAGAACACTTTGTAAGGACCTGCTGTATGCAATAATCTGCAAAAGGGAGAAGCGAAATGCTTCATTAGCAGGGATGTGCATGACATCTGAAATGTTGGACTGATGTCTTAAAACAACCCTTTGAGATTATGACTGTCACTTTATAGAGAAGCATAACAAAAGAATCCTCTGGGAAATTTCAGGAGACTCATAACTTGAACTCGATTAGAATACAAACATTTTGATATTTTAGCATCTGAAAGTTTATACTTTCAGCACACATACTGACAGCACATTTATTTTAAATATTCTCTGAGTAGATGGTGGTAAGCCTACACAGTAGGGGAAGCGTAGCACATGCAAAGATATGCAAATTTCTTGGCTAATTAACACGGACAGTGCTGAGGGGACCATTGTCATTTTCAGCAGAAAGCAATTACACCAACTGGGCATGCTTAGATTACTAAGCAGAACTCATTAGCAATGCAAGTTCGGTTTAAAGTTGAATACCAAAACGGAACTACAAAGCAGGAGGTAATTTGTATACTCACGTTGCGGAATGTTATTTTCACAGGTAAAATATTTCTAGAATTATACATCACAGTGTACTGTTTACACGTACAGCACATTGTAGACTAGAACGAGTCACACAATCACAACATGACATGAAAACTAAGTAATTTCTTAAGGGGAGAACTCTCATAAGGGTACACTGTGTTCTCCCTGTCCACGCACATTATTCATGAAATGTCCTGTTTCTCCAAGCAGGTACAAAGTGTGCAACAATTAACCAGCTATAAGCCAGACACTAAATGCACTGGCTCATTACACTAGTAATCTAGCATGTAAAATTGTAATGCTGAGCTAATACCCTGGACTAACTGGGCATAGCTCCCACTGTATGTCAAATATATATATCAAATGTGAAATACATCAGTTTGACATGAATGCCATTGAGAATATGTAGCAGCCATTTAATAACTAACATATATATATATATATATATATATATATATATTTGTGTGTGTGTGTGTGTGTGTGTGTGTGTGTGTGTGTGTGTGTATCCATATGTAGCTATATATATTTATATATATATATATATATATATATATATATATGTGTGTGTGTGTGTATCTATATGTAGCTATATATATATATATATATATATATATATATATATATATATATATATATATATATATATATTTATATATAAAACATATTTGTTTAGAGGCAGAAGGCAAGACAACAAGGGTTCATATAGAACCCTAGCAATCACATTAAGGGCTGCAATAAAATTATGCAGACATTTCTGATTCAGAGACACATTAGCCACAATGAGGAATGTCCAAATTATTGGCTAATTTGCATGTTTCAGAATCGCCATTCATTATCACGAATGTAGATAAAGATTTTTCTGCAGTAGTTAACAATGGTGGCTGCATCGTGTTAGGACAGAGAGCCCCTGCGACTATGCTACATGCAAACACACACACACATACACACACACACACACACACACACACACACACACACACACACACATATGCAGCACATATCCCAAAACCTGGCATCATGTCAGAAAATCCATGATGTCTCCATTTTCTCTCCCCTGATAATTCATGGATAATTACAGTCAGTCCTTAATGTCGTTTGAGTTTCACAGTTCATATCCTTTAGTAAATGCATGCTACTGCAAAAGATAGTATCTTAGTGACTTTCTACATATGTAGGAAAAATACTTAAAATCCTTTCCTGATTTTGTCCCATCATTTCTTTAGCGCTGCTGTCTTGCACTATGAGTTTGCTTACCGTCTTAAGTCTCTCACCGTTGTAAGTCACAAACTGTTGTAGACATTGCATAATGCCTTGCATAATGCCTGAGGTCCTTAATATATATTACAAAATCCTGGCTGCAGTAACTATTAATTAGTGTGGAGGGTTAATGCTGGGCTTTTACATATCAGGGATCTAGGGTTCAACCCCCTTTCTTGGTTTGTATTTAATATATTTTTTTTTCTCACGTATTTATTTTTAGCATTTTTTCCCTGGTGTCCAGTAGTGTTGCAGGTCTGGAATCCCATTTAGTATCTCTTAAAACATGTTACTTATCCTTGGTGTCCTGTGGTCCCTCGAAATTTTTTTTTAATATATTCTTTTAAGGGATGTCAGAAAGGTATCCCAGGTGTTTTCTGTTTAACCGCCTTTGTATCCAGGAGACAAAATGGAAGGGCAGTGCAGCATTGCCACTTGGCCTGGGATCCAGAGTCAACTACTCAAGAGGAGGACAGGATAAAAATGGTGTGGGAATTGTGATGAGAGAGAGGCTTCAGAATGTCACAATTATTGACAGACTTATGGCAATGAGACTCCAATGTAAAGGTAGGGCAGTATTCATAATCTCAGCCTATGATAGGGCAGTATTCATAATCTCAGCCTATGATAGGGCAGTATTTATAATCTTGGCCTATGATAGGGCAGTATTCATAATCTCGGCCTATGATAGGGCAGTATTCATAATCTCGGCCTATGATAGGGCAGTATTCATAATCTCAGCCTATGATAGGGCAGTATTCATAATCTCGGCCTATGATAGGGCAATATTCATAATCTCGGCCTATGATAGGGCAGTATTCATAATCTCAGCCTATGATAGGGCAGTATTCATAATCTCGGCATATGATAGGGCAGTATTCATAATCTCAGCCTATGATAGGGCAGTATTCATAATCTCGGCCTATGATAGGGCAATATTCATAATCTCAGCCTATGATAGGGCAGTATTCATAATCTCAGCCTATGATAGGGCAGTATTCATAATCTCGGCCTATGATAGGGCAGTATTCATAATCTCGGCCTATGATAGGGCAGTATTCATAATCTCGGCCTATGATAGGGCAGTATTCATAATCTCGGCCTATGATAGGGCAGTATTCATAATCTCAGCCTATGATATGGCAGTATTCATAATCTCGGCCTATGATAGGGCAGTATTCATAATCTCGGCCTATGATAGGGCAGTATTCATAATCTCAGCCTATGATAGGGCAGTATTCATAATCTCAGCCTATGATAGGGCAGTATTCATAATCTCAGCCTACAGCAGGGTTGTAATAGTGATGAAAAGATTGCGTTCATACAGCATTTGCATGACCTACTAGATAAAGCAGGACAGTATGAATTGGTGTTGATAATGGGTGACTTGAATGCGTACATCGGGACAGACAAAATAGGACATGAGGATTGCCTGGGTCCACTTGGGTTGTGCAACAGGAATAAAAAAAGAGTTGCCATTGTAGACTTCTGTCTGACAAATGGTTTGACAGTAGACAACACATGTTTCAGAAAGAGTGTTAGTCACAATATAACATACAAGAGTGGCCAACATGCAATTCTGGTAGACTTCTTCCTAGGAAAGGGCATTGGGGTAGAATCAGCGATTGCAAAGTCATTCCCAGTGTAACAGTCAGTCCACAGCATAACTCACTGGTTGCCACAATCACCTAAAAGCAGTGGTCAGAGAAGACCCTAAGGTCAACAGAGACTAAGCTGAAGACCTGGAAGTTGACAAGTTCAAGGAATTACTCAGGGCATTAGGATCCCAAAAAGAGGAGAAGGAAATAGGTGGAGTTGAAGAAGAATGGCAGCACCTCAAAACAGCGTGTGTGAGGACTACAGAACAGATATGTCGGCGAGCCAGGTATGGAAATAAGGAAAGATGGTGGTGGTGGAGTGCAGAAGTTCAGGAAGTCATTCAGGAAAAAGTGGGAGATAGACAAGACAGACCAGGCTAGGAAGGAATACTTGTTGGCTAACAATGAAGCTAAGAAAGGAGTTGCGATAGCAACAATTTGGGGATCAGAGGTACACTAACATCTTCTGGATACTGACTCAGTATGTGGCACACAGGAACTTTATCAGGTTGCAAGGCAAAGACAGAAAGATAAAGAAGATAGTCAGGCACCCTTCATAAGGGATGCCAGCAACAACCTGCTCACCAGTCCATAGGACATCAAAGGCAGATGGAAGGAGCAACAACCTGCTCACCAGTCCACAGGACATCAAAGGCAGATGGAAGGAGCAACAACCTGCTCACCAGCCCACAGGACATCAAAGGGAGATGGAAGGAGTACTTCCAGGAGCTTCTAAATGAACAAAACCCAACAGAAGTTGTACTGCCCCAGACTCAGCCTACTATGAGAGGAGAAGAAGAGGAGCCCAGCCTAGAAGTAAGAGCAGCACCGAGGAAAATGAAGTCAGGGGGAGCCCACCCTAGAAGTAAGAGCAGCACCGAGGAAAATGAAGTCAGGGAAAGCAGCCAGCTGAGATTAGGTCAACCAGATACGATAGAGATGCTGGGTGAGTTAGTGGAGAAATGGCTCCTGAAGGTATTCATAGCAGTGTGGAGAGAAAGGCGTATTCCAGATGACTGGAGAATAAGCATAGCTGTGCCAGTGTGCAAGAACAAAGAGGACCATCCACAACTGTGGGCAGTACATGGTGATCAAACTCCTGTCACATCGCATGAACGTTCTGGAGAGGGTGACTGATAAATGGATACGCAGAGTAGTAGAAAGTAAGATGGAAGATGAGCAGTTTGGATACAGATCAGGATGCAGCCCAACTGACTCAATATTTGCAGTGAGACAGATAGCTGAGAAGAAGTTAGAGATGAGGAAAGAGTTCAACTATGCATTCTTAGACTTGGAGAAAGCATATGACAAGGTCCCAAGAAAGCTGATCTGGGCAGTACTGTGGTGGTCTGAAGTGCCAGAAACATTGGTAGAATTAGTGCAGGCTATGTACAAGGACCCAGTAACTCAAGTACGAACAGTGTTCGGCCTCACAGAGGGGTTCCCAGTGGGAATGGGTGCACACCAGGCTTCAGCTCTGAGCCCACTGCTGTTCATATTGGTGATGGACTACATTAGCAAACATGTCAGAGAACACGGATCAACAAGTTGCTGCATGCAGACAATGTGGCCTTACAGACAGACTCTGAGAAAGAACTTTAGCAAAGGATAGGAGAATGGAATGTAAAACTGAAGGCACATGGGATGAAACTAAATACACATAAGATAGTGGTAATGGCAGCAAACTGAGGAAATCATAAGAAGCTGAGAACTGAGATAGAAGGGAAAAGAGTAGAGCAGGTTAATAGCTTCATGTATCTGGAGAGGTGGTTGAATAGAAGGGAAGTCTGAATAAAGGGGTCAATTCCAGAATCACAGGAGCTGCAGCCAAGTGGCACAGAGTGTCAGGGGTAGTGTATGACAGAAGAATGCCAAAGAAACTGAAACGTAAGATGTACAAAACATTGGTGTGACCAGTACTACTGTATGGTACAGAAACCGGGCAGTAAAGGCAGACCTGCTGAGGAAGCTACAGGTGATGGAAATTAAGTTTCTGAGAAGGGTGATAGGATGCACACTGTGGGATAGACAAAGAAATGAGGACATAGGGGCAGAAGCCAAAGTAGCTCCAATTGCAGAAAAGATCAAAGAGAACAGATTATGGTGGTTCGGGCGCATGTGCTGAAAAGCAGAAGACAATCAGGTGAAGAAGATTTGGGAACAGACAGGAAGAAGGTAAGAGGAAGCGAGGACGTCCAGCAAAGGGGTGTGCGGATTGTGTGAGAGGTGATACATGACAATCAAGCATGAGTGTTGAGGAAGGCAGGAGTGTAGTATTGAATTGAGAGAGCTGTCAACAGTTAACACAACACCTCGATCCCATGTAGAAAAAGGGAGTTGATGATGATAAAACAGTATGTGATAAACTATATGCACAGCTGGCTTTAGGTACCAGTGAACCCTGCGGTTCCTGGAGGGCCCCCAACCATTGCAACTTATCTTATCTTCATATTTTGTTACATGTCTGTCAAAACAACAAAAGCTAGTACAGCAATCTTGTATATCTAATATTTAATAAACCAGGTGGGTAATAACTTCTATTTATATTGCCATTACATTTCAAAGATATCCCTGGTTATAGTGACAGCTTTCACAATTCCATTAAATATTTTACCACAGACATAGTGCCTGTGGCTTAAATAAACCCTGTTGATGGACATTCTCTGCACAAAAACTAGCAATGTACCCAGCTTTAGGTACCTGCAATACCTGTGGCTGCAAGGAGCCCCATTAGTCAAGGAGCCTTGACTGTGTGGGGGTCCCACAAAAACTGCTGCTTGGGGAAAATGTATTACTTTCCTGATTATGCCCTTTAGCATGAACAGGTCTGTGACATGACCGTTAGGATAAAATGATAATGAAAATAAGGAAGGAAAGCACTAGAGCGATTGGTAGCCCAGAGTGACCGATCTCAGTGCAAACCTTGGATTTAAGGAAAGAAAGCACTAGAGCGATCGGTAGCCCAGAGTGACCGATCTCAGTGCAAACCTTGGATTTAAGGAAAGAAAGCACTAGAGCGATCGGTAGCCCAGAGTGACCGATCTCAGTGCAAACCTTGGATTTTAACCCAGAGTGACCGATCTCAGTGCAAACCTTGGATTTAAGGAAGGAAAGCACTAGAGCGATCGGTAGCCCAGAGTGACCAATCTCAGTGCAAACCTTGGATTTTAACCCAGAGTGACCGATCTCAGTGCAAACCTTGGATTTTAAGAAGAGCTGATGCTTCTAATCTTCAGGGATGGTTTTCTCTTTCTGGGCATTTTATAAATAATGGCAGAACACCAGATACTATAACTCTCAACTGCTTTACTGAAGAATTCAGTGCAGTACCAATAATACAGAATATTTATTTATTAATTTATTTATTTATTTATTCAGTCAGTTATTTGACATTTGTTAACCGGGCTAGTCTGACTGAGCAAATTCCCTTTTTCAGCAGAGGCCCAGGGAAGCTCCACAACACAATTTAGAAAGTTATATGGTTCATAGGTTCATACTAGGTTACCTGCCCTAGGGCATTTATAAGCCTAGCCAGAATGTGTTTGGCTTTTGCCACCCATTTTAAATTAATTTTGATATGCCCTTTTTCGAGGTTAGTATACTGTGCCTCTGTCTAACAGTGACACAGAAGTGATACCCAGGGTAAACCTACGATCTCCCATCCACTCATCAAGATTCCTCTTGAAGAGAGTCAGTCAGGGACTCTGCCTAACCTGGACTGGGATTTTATTCCAGAGTGAAGGGAGCCTCTGGGTTATGAATCTGTCCCTCCAGCATGTCCTATTTATTTCAGTGCTGAGGTTCAAGACTCTCGAGTGCGTAGCTCGATGGGATTTGGATTTTCTGAGGTGCAGCATGTCCATTAATTCCGGGTTGAACATGGCTTTATACGTCAGGCACAGATCGCCTCTGAACAGGCGGTATGCCACTGAGTAGAGCTGGAGTTTCTTTAACCGGACAGCATATGGCATCTATTTGAGCCCTTTGATCCTCTTGGTGAGGTACTTTTGGGTTTTTTCCAGTTGCTGCAGGTGTCTGGTAAGGTATATCCCAAAAGGGGCATTGTACTCAATTATGGGCCTGATGAGGGATGAGTAAAGAGGCACGATGACCTCCCCTGATCTAGATGTGAATCCCTTCATGATTAGGTGGGCTATATAAAATGTTTTCTAACCACTTTGGCCACGTGGTTGTCAAATGAGAGATTTGCTATCAACTTGGGTCCCCAGGTCCCTAATTACTTCTTCTGTACTTAATGGATTACCACCTAAGTGGTAATTTGTGGGCACTTTGTTTTTGCCAAAGGGGATGACTATGCACTTTTTGGCATTTAGCTTGAGGCCATGGCTCTGGCACCAGTTGTCTGTTTCTATGAGGCCCTTTTGGAGGATGCTTGTGTCAGCTGGAGAGTCGATTACGGTGCCCAGTTTGCAGTAATCTGCGAACTTGGTCAGCCACAGTCCTTCCATGTTGGCCTGTACCTCCGAGAAATATACACCGAACAAGAGAGGTCCCAAGACTGAGCCTTGTGGGACACCACTTGTAACTGGTTTGGAGTCTGACATGGCTCCAGCAATTCTAACCATGTGGGTTCTGTCCTTGAGCCAGTTTGCAATCCATCTAGTGACATAGGGGTTTATATTTAAGCTGGTGAGCTTATCTATAATGCCCGAGTGGGGTATTGTATCGAAGGCTTTTGCGAGGTCCAGGTAGGCTGTGTGGACCACTTTCCCTCGTCAATGGCCTTGGTGACTGTTTCAAAGAAATCAACCAGGTTTAAGAGGCAGGATCTTCCCTTAACAAAGCCGAACTGGGTAGGATCCAGTGTCTGTAGGTCCCCAATATCTTTATTTATGAGGTCCATGATGATCCTTTCCATAGCTTTGCAGACCAAGCTAGTCAGGCTTATGGGACAATAGTTATCAGGATCCGTTGAGGCACCACCTTTATGGAGAGGGACCACTGTTGCTGTACGCCACTCTTTGGGCACATATCCTGTAGTAAGGCTGAGATTGAACAGTAGTTTATGTTTGGGTTTAGCTCTTCTTGGAGTTCATGTAGGACGCAGCCTGGGACACCGTCTGGTCCCATTGATGCTGTGTTTTTTGCTTTGGAGAGGGCGGCTCTTACCTGAGCATCTGAGATGTCAGGGGGGCAGCACTCTGCTGGGATAGATATTTGCCCTTTTGGTGGGGAGTTTGCGCTGAACCTGTCAGCTAGGATGTTGGCAAAGTCTGTGGGGTCGGGGTACTTTTTGTCATTTTGGACTAATTCTGAGCATATCTGGGAATTACCACCCAGGTTCCTAACATAACTAAAGAAAGCCTTGTGATTATCCTTAGTGTTCTGTGCAATTTTTCTCTCGAAGCTGGCCTTAGACAATTTTATGAGTGCCCGTAGTTTTTTGCTAATACTGATCAGTGGTGCCTTCCCTTTTTGGGATTTTGCTCTATCATTTAGTAGCTTCCTCCTTCTATTGTTCATAGGTTCATAGGTTCATACTAGGCTATCTGCCCGAGGGCATTTACAAGCCTAGCCCATCGTTTTGTGGCTTGCGCCACCCCTTTAGTATGGGGAACTATACCCATTATTTTGCTGTGCCTCTGTTGAGCAGTGACACTGAGGTAATCCCTGGGGTATATCTGCGATCTCCCATCCATTGGTCAAGATTTCTCTTGAACAAGGCCAGCGAGGTGCTCTGCCTCACATATACCGGGATTTTGTTCCACAGCATAGGGAGTCTTTGGGTGATGAATCTATCCCTCCAGCACGTCCTATTAATAGCCGTGTCGAGGTTTAAGTCTCCGCCCTTGTGGCTCTGACGGATCTAGATTTTTGAGGTGAAGCATATTCATCAAATCTGGGTTTGACATGGCCTTGTATGTTAGGCAAAGGTCACCTCTGAGCAAGCGTGGCGACTGAATAGAGCTGGAGTTCTTTCAGTCGGGCAGCATAGGACAGATGTTTGAGACCCTTTATCCTTTTGGTGAGGAACTTTGTGGCCTCTCCAGCTGCTGCAAGTGTCGGGTCAGATACATTCAATGGGGCATTGTACTCAATCATTGGTCTGATGAGTGATGAGTATAGGGAGACTATGACCTCCCTTGATCTAGATGAGAATCCCTTCATGATAAGGTGGGCAATGTAGAAGGTCTTCCTAACTACTTTAGCTACATGGGTGTCGAATGACAGACTACTATCAACCTGGGTCCCCAGGTCCCTGATAACTTCTTCTGTACTCAGTGGATTGCCACCTATTTGGTAGCTAGGGGTAACCTTGTTTTTCCCGAAGGGTATGACTATGCATTTTTGGCATTTAACTTTAGGCCATGGCTCTGGCACCAGTTATCCGTTTCTGTGAGACCCTTCTGAAGGATATCTGTGTCAGATGTGTTTTACTATGGCCCAGTTTGCAGTCATCTGCAAACTTTGTCAGCCATAACCCTCCTGTGTTTGCTTGTACTTCGGAAAAGTAGATGCCAAACAAGAGTGGGCCCAGGACTGAGCCCTGTGGTACACCACTTGTGACAGGCTTTGAGTCTGACATGGCGCCAGCAACTCTGACCCTGTGGGTTCTGTCACTCAGCCAGTTTGCAACCCATCTTATGATGTATGGGTTAACATTTAAGCTGATGAGTTTTTCAATGATACCCGAGTGGGGTATTGTATCAAAGGCCTTCGCCAGATCGAGGTAGGCTGTATGGACTGCCTTTCCTCATCAATGGCTTTGGTGACTGTTTGAAAAAGTCAACCAAGTTTAGAAGGCATGATCTGCCTGACAAAGCCAAACTGGGATGGATCCAAAGTCTGCAAATTCCCTATGTCTTTATTTATGAGGTCCATTATGATCCTCTCCATGGCTTTGCAGATAAGGCTTGTCAAGCTAATGGGCGGTAATTTCCAGGGTCGGTGGAGGCACCGCCTTTGTGAAGTGGGACCACAGTTGCAGTGCGCCACTCCTGGGTGCGTATCCAGAGGTAAGACTATGATTAAACAGCTGTCCTAGCTGTGGGTTTAATTCCTCATTGAGTTCGTGGAGCACACAGCCGGGGACACCATCAGGTCCCATGGATGCTGTGTTTTTGCTTTGGAGAGAGCAGTTCTCACTTGGGCGTTGGAGATGTTTGGGGGCTGCAATCGCTTGGTATAGATATCTCTCCTTTTGGGGAGGGGAGAAGTTTGCACTGAACCTGTCAGCCAGTATGTTGGCAATGTCTGTAGGATCAGTAATCTTCACATCATTTTGAACTAGTTCTGAGCATATCTGGGAGTTTCCTCCCAGGTTTCTAACATAGCTAAAGAAGGCCTTATGATTGTCTTTCGAGTCTTTAGCTATTTTCTCTCAAAATTTGCTTTGGATGATTTTATGAGAGCTCTTAGTTTTTACTTATAGTGATCAAGGGTGTCTTACCTTTAAGGATTTTGCTCTATCTTGTAGTAGCTTCCTCCTTTTGTTGTAGAGTTTGTTTATGGCTGGGGTCCACCAGAGTGGACGCTTGCCTTTGGTACAAAGAGTCTTTGTTTTGCTTGGGATTGCCTTATCCATGCAGTCCTGCAGGTGCTGGTAGAAGGCATTTGTAAGTGATTCAGCGGCTTGAGTACTGTTTTCCGTCGGCTTGGGGCCTTAAAGGAGACCACACTAGTCTTTAGAAGTGTGAAGTCGGCTGAGAAGTTCTTTACTGTGGTCTTTTTATTTCAGGTGGGGTGGGATGAGGACCTCCAGCGAGATTAGTTTGTGATCTGATCTCACCAGTGAGGGGTATACTTCGGTGTTGAACATTGTGCTCCCATGTTCGTGATGATGAGATCAAGTATGTTTTCTCCTCTTGTGGGGATGGTGACTAGTTGTTCCATGGCATTTGAGTTTATGAATTCCAGGAACTTTTGGGCTAGGGTGTTTGGGCTTGAGTAGTGTTCCCAGTCTATATTAGGGTAATTGAAGTCACCTAGTATGATGGTGTTTGGTGATACATTTATCCCTCTAGTGTTTTCAGGAAGGCCATGTGAGGTTCCTGAGTTTGTGAGGGTGGCCTGTAACATGCTACAATTTGCAGAGCAGTCTTGCCTATGGTTAATTGCACCTGGATGGTCTCCGATGCATCGTGCGTTGCCACCAGTCTTGAGGTGTGGGTGTCTTTGATGAATATGGATACCCCCTCCTTTCTTGGTATTGTCCGGATTTTGGGGCGGGCATGATAAGAGGTAAAACCTGATAGTGCTGGGGTGCTCTCAGGAGCCTTGAACCAGGTTTCTGTCACTGCACAGACATCGATGTTCTCCATACTGAGAAGGGCCTCGAGTGCGTGCATTTTGAGATTTAGACTTCTGGCATTGAGCAGCATTACCCTTAGTTTTTTCCTTTTTGTGTTCTAGGGTGGTAGGTTTAGAATTTGAGCCTTGCCTAAAAAGGCACTATGGGGGTGGCAAGAGCCTTTGCCAATATCCGGAATCCCAGGGGTGACAGGTGCAAGCCGTCCCTTGCGAAGCAGCGTGGCTTGTCCAGCATGTCATCCCAGGCAGACAGACATTGGATCCCCTTTGAATGACACCAGAGTTTAAGCCAATTGTTAAAGCTGATCAATTGCTGATTGTACAGCTGATTGTATAGTTTGTTTATAGCTGGGGTCCACCAGACAGGACGTCTGCCTTTGGAGGATTGGGTCTTGGTTTTATTTGGGATCGCATGATCCATGCATTCCTGAAGGTGTTCATAGAATGCGTTTATAAAGGATTCTGCAGTCTGGGCCGTATTTTCCACAGGCCCGGGGGCTTTGAAGGATTCCACCTCGGTTTTGAGGAGTGTGACATTTGCTTTAGAGAAGTTTTTCACTGTGGTTTTCTGGGCAGGGGGTGGGGATGGGATGTGAATATCCAGTGAGATTAGTTTATGGTCTGATCTTACCAGTGAGGGATACACTTTTGGTCTGGAGCATAGAGTCCCCATGTTGGTGATGATCAGGTCCAGTATGTTTTCCCCTCTTGTGGGAGTGGTAACAAGTTGTTCCATAGCATTTGAGTTTATAAATTCTAGGAACCTTTGGGCTAGGGTGTTGGAGCTAGAGTAATGCTCCCAGTCTATGTTTGGGTAGTTGAAGTCGCCCAATATAATGGTGTTTGGAGAGACCTTCATATTTTCCAGTGTTCTCAGGAAGGCCGAGTGGGGTTCCTGGGTTTGGGAGGGTGGTCTGTAGCAGGCTATAAACTGGAAGGCAGTTTTACCCACTGTTAGTTGCACATGGATAGTCTCTGATGCTTCGTGCTTTGCCACCAACCTGGAGGTGTGGGTATCTTTGATGAATATCGATACTCCCCCTCCTTTTGTGGTTCGGTCCAAGTTTTGGGGCCGAAAAGCATGGTATGAGGTATAACCTGGTAGTGCTGTGGTGCTCTCGGGAGCCCTGAACCAGGTTTCTGTTACTGCACAGATATCGATGTTCGTGCATCTTGAGGTTTAGACTTCTGGCGTTGAGTAGCATTACTCTTAGTTTCTTATCCCTTGTGATACCTATGGAGGTGGGTTTGTCTTTTGAGCCTTGCCTAAAAAAGGCACTATGGGGGTAGCAAGAGCCTTTGCCAATATCCGAAAGCCCAGGGGTGACAGGTGCAAGCCATCCCTAGTGAAGCATCGTGGCTTGTCGAGCATATCATCCCAAGCTGATAGGCATTGGTTCCCCTTTGAATGACACCAGTACTTAAGCCAATTGTTGAAATTGATCATCTTGTCTTCATATTGTGGCATCATTCTTGGTGAGGGTAAGATACTACTCAAGGTCAGGGTCATACCGGCCTGGGCTACATGCTCAGAGAGCTTCTCTATGTCTCTTTTCATGTAGTCCATGGAGGTACATCTCAGGTCATTCACACCAGCATGGACAATGACTGAGTCATATTTGTACTTGCCTTGGAGTGACCTGAGTGCTTGTGTTATGTGGCGGATCCTAGCACCCGACAGGCTGCTCACCGTGACCCTCTCCTTGATCAGCCTGGTGAGCGGGACGTCAGTGTGCCTGACGATAGGGTCACCTATTACAAGTGTATCAAGTGTGTTGTGCAGTCTTAAGGGCTGTGACTGTTCGGCACACTGGCTTTGTGAGATATGTGTTGCACGTGTTTTGTTTTGGGGTAGCGGTTGCTTGGGTGTCTGCTTTGGAGGTCTCTGCTGCTTAGGCAGATCTTTATTTAGAGCCTCCGAGTATGTTTTTGTGTGATTATGTGTTTGGTTTGCTGTCGTGGTAGGTCTATGTGAGACTGGAATTGTAGTGAGTGTGGTTTCCTTCGCCTCCTGACTGGTTATGCCAGTGAGTTGAGAGAGCTTAGCCTCCAGTTTGGCTATATGGTTGCATCTCTTACATGTGTTGGAATTTGTTGGGAGGAGGAGAGGGTTGTCTGTGTACATGAGGCAGTTGTAACATTGCCTCAAGATTCCCAGATTCACCAGCTGAACCGGAGAGGAGACTGACAACTGACCTTTGGACATGCTAGAATAACATTGGGAATTCCTTTATAATTGAAAACAAGGGCCAGTGGGGAGTGAGGGTGTAGTGCTTTTAATTTTTAGTGCTGACTTATATAATTGCTTTAGTGAGCAAGTGCCAGCTAACTTAAGTGCAATGTGTTACAGGTAACTTAAATGCAAAAATGACAAACAGTAACTTTCTTTCAAGTGAAACAAGGAAATAAGTACAGTAAGCAATGCAGATATCACTAGTGATCCACAGAAGTGCTGAGAAGCCGCATATTAGGTGGAATTAGCGTTCCAGGGAAATAACAAGCAAACAAACAACAAGCATATAAACAAAGCTAGATTCAGCAGGCCTGGATCTAGTCTATGCTACAGCAAACAAGGTGTACCAGTTTCAGTAAGATACAGTTCAAATATTCAGGCACTATAAACCTTTAACCAGAAATTCCCAGCTCAGAAGGGCAGAGTCCAGCTTCTTCTCCCACAAGAGTGCAGACCACAAACCTTCTTAATGTAAAATAACTGGCCTGAAGCCCAAGTGCTTAAACCAGAACTAATACACTTTAAGAATAACAGACACTGGGCTCTCAATCAGCAGTTTCCAACTTAGAAGGATGAAAGCTTGGATTCAGTACCAATTGACAAACTCGAGAAGTTATTAGAAGTACAATATCAGATGATACACTTATATAATGTAGTTATAGCAAGAGCAGGTAATTAATAGGTTAAGGTATAATCATTAGAATTGTTATCAGTAGACAAAAATAATAATACAGGCTTAATAATAAATAAATAATAAATAATATTAATATAACCATTATCAATATAATTATTAAAGATATATATATATTAATAATTATGATAATAATGAATAAAGGCTCTGTTGGTGGTATCATCTTAAGGATAAGAAAGTCGGGTTAGGCATACATTTACAGAGGAAAATAAACACGTGAAGGCAATCAATCTGGTTAAAAACAAGAGGGGAACAACTCTCGCTTCCTCCTTTATTATAAAGCACATGGTCATGTGACCTCTCTTGACCTCTCCACACCAACGACATCAGTGTAAGAGCACACATACGATCATTTACTTTCCTTATTATTATTATCAGCCAACACCCCAACTTGTTCTTACGCTGTATACAAATACATTTTAAGAACATATTTTTGGATAACTTTTCCTTCACATTTCAAATAAGTAATACATTGACTTTTCAATCTTCGATTTCATTGCAGGTTTAGTAAAAAATAATCCATGTATGTTGTCGGGCAATATTCAATGCTTATCTTGTCATCATTAAGTGCTGACCTGACAAGATACTTGATGTCAACATGTTTACATCTCTGACGACTTACTGGATTCTTCGACAAAGCGAATGCTCCTTGATTGTCCTCAGATATAGTTACTGGCACATACTTGCTCGCTCCATCCATTCCACTCGACAGCTGCACAAGGTACAGACTCTCCCGTGTTGTCGCTGCCAAGGCCATGTACTCTGCCTCACATGGAGATAAAGCCACCGTTTGTTGTATCTTTGATTTCCATGAAATAATAGGCCCGTGTCTATTGAGGCTAAAGCAATAACCTGTTGTACTACGTCTATCGTTCTGATCTGTTGCCCAATCTGCATCACTATATGCTACAAGCTGAAGTTTCTCTTCACTTTTCTTGTAACACAGCTCTCTGTCCAATGTACCTTTTAAGTACCTTAACACATGTTTGGCTAGTATTAAATGAGATTCACTCGGTTGTGACAAATATTGTGAAAGTTTTCTACAATCCAGCTACGATAAGGTCTTCTGCTTGTCATAACATATATCAAACTACCCACAAGCTCACAATATTTTCTTGGATCTGTAAACTTACTGTCACCCTCAAAGTTTGTTTTTTGTTTGGAAGGGGTACTTCTTACTTTACAATGAGACATACCAAATTTCTCAAGAATTTTCGTAATGTGCCTCTTTTGGGTCATCTTTACTTCACCACTCTTCTGGGTAAAGTCAATGCTTAGAAGATGTCTCAGCTTTCCCAGATCTTTCATTTTAAATTTAGCCTTGAGTGTTTCCTTTACATCGTTTAGTGATTCATTGTCACTAGCTGCTATACTGAGATCGTCAACCCATATAATTAGAATTGTTTTCTCATTTTCAGCTTGTCTGGTGTACACACAATGGTCTGCGGGGTTTTGGATAAAACTATTTTCACAAAGATAATCGTGCAACATTTTGTTCCAGTTACACCCAGACTGTTTCAGTCCGTATAATGACTTATTCAGTTTACAAACCAATTTTTCATCGTTATTTGATTTCTTTTCAAACCCTTCAGGTTGCTCCATATACACCTCACAGTCAATAGGAGCATGTAAATAGTCCGGTTGTACATCCATCTGGGGTAACTCTAAGTCATACTGAGCTGCCATCTGCATTAGACTTCGTACAGATGTCATACTTGCAGTTGGTGCAAATGCTTCATTATAATGTATACCAGATGCTTGACTGCAGCCTTTAGCTACATATCTAGCTTTGTAAGTCTCGGTATTATCTGCATTGTCTTTTACCATGAAAACCCACTTACCCTCCACTGCATTTTTATCTTCCAGCAGTGTGGTAAGTGTAAATGTGTTGTTTTCCTTTAAAGACTTAAGTTCCTCCTTCATGGCTTTGACCCACTTTTCCGAGTTAGACGAAGACATGGCTTCCTTAAACCTCTGCGGTGTATTGCATATTAGTCGGTAACAATAGTCAACATTAACTGTCACATAATCGTCATTTTCAACTTTACACTCATAGTCCTTCAAGTATGCAGGTGGTCTTCTCTTTCTTTAAGAGTAGTGTGTATCCTGTCTTTCTTCTTCTTGCCTTACTATTATGTCTTGACTATCAACTTTTGATTCTGACTTAACATGCACACTTCTTCTGGTAATAATTTAATTCATCTATCACTTCTGGGTCTGTCTGAATCTTGCATTCAGCTACATTCTTAGTAAAGAATTTGACTAACCTATGTCTAAGGACCCTTCCTGTGTCAGGATAATAGACCAGATATGATGGGCTGTTTTATCATATCCGACAAAGATCCCCTTATCACATCTTGGGTCTAACTTCTTTTTATCTTGTCTGTATGCATAACACACTGATCCAACTTCTCTCATCCTTGAAAAATCAGGTTTCTTTCCTGTTAGCATAAAGAATGGGGTCTGCCCCACATGCCTGTTATAACATCTGTTGTGAATAAAAGCAGCAGTCATTACTGCATATGTCCACAACTCTTTAGGTAAATCACTCAATATCAATATACACCTTGCCATTTCGAACAGTGTTCTCCAATTTCTCTCTGCCATCCCATTCTGATGGGGTGAGTAAGGTACAGACGTTTCATGTCTTATAACATTTTTACTCAATAGTGACTGAAAGTCTTTCGACACAAACTCAGTGGCATTATCTGATCCGATACACTTTACCGTCCCATAAGGAGCTGAATCTGCAATAAACTTTTCAGTTGCCTTGATTGTATCACTCTTGGCTTTCAGAAAGTAGACAAATGTTACACCCGAGTAATCATCAGGAAATGCTAAAGTGTATTTAAAGCCATCTTTTGCTACTGGCTCAATTGGGCCTGCCAAATCAGTATGGACTAGTTCAAACACAACTTTTGCTCTTGCATACAGTTCTCTGCTTCTGCTCTGCACAAATTTCCCGTGCATACAGGTTTCACAACCTAGGTTAGCTCTCTCAACTTTACCCTTAAATTTCATTACTTTTCCACTTTTTCTAATTTTGACACATCTTCGAAATTACAGTGACCAAGCATTTTATGTCATGCTTGAATGTCATAACAGCTCTGAGATGCATCGTAATGTATCTCACCTTCATTTTCTTCATCATATGTGTCTAAATAATAGAGTCCATCACACTCAATTATGCCAAACCTGGTGCCATTTTTATATGTGTCTAAGTAATAGAGTCGATCACACTCAATTATGTCAAACCTGGTGCCGTTTTTATATGTGTCTAAATAATAGAGTCCATCACACTCAATTATGCCAAACCTGGTGCCATTTTTATATTTATCTAAATAATAGAGTCGATCACACTCAGTTATGTCACACCTGGTGCCGTTTTTATATGTGTCTAAATAATAGAGTCCATCACACTCAATTATGTCAAACCTGGTGCCATTTTTATATTTATCTAAATAATAGAGTCCATCACACTCAATTATTTCAAACCTGGTGCCGTTTTTATATGTATCTAAGTAATAGAGTCTTATCACACTCAATTATGTCACACCTGGTGCTGTTTTTGTAGATGAGCTGCTCCCGGCCTTGTTTAAAGTTGATCGAGGCCCCCTTGGACATTTCTGCCTTAACAGAAAAAATGCTTTGTGGATGCATCAGGATATACAGTGCCCAAGTCATCATTACCTTTACTTTGCGCCCCACTGGGTTTACCAGCCATACCTCTGCATTACCTATCTTTTGTGCGGCCCCACAGGTTCTTGTTCTGTCAGCTAATTCCACAATGTGTTCCTCCAGTTGGAAAGTTGCATCAAAGTATTTAAACTTTTTCAGGTCGTTAATTATGTGTGATGTGGCGCCAGTGTCCACCATGAATCCCTTCTTTTTTAACTCACAAATTTGATGCTCATTTATTCTGAAGGCAAATGTGTGATCATCCACATCAGTTACTTGTTTCACATTATCATTTTTCTTTCATCTACAGTTACTGTCCCTGTGGCTAGAGTTTTTACACAAAGTACACCACTGTCTCTCGCCTTTATATTCTCTCTGGCATTCTCTTGCCTTATGTCCCTTTTGGCCACAACCATAGCATACAATCTCTGCTTTTACTCTTTCCCCAAGGCCACTTACTTTCATCACATTATCATTACTTACGTTGGCATTAAATTTTTCGGTATGTTCATAGCTTCTCAACCTTGTTTTGAACTCACCAAAGCCCAACTTATCATCTTGCATGATGTATACTGCAAATGGTTTAAAAGTTTCAGGCAACCGTTTTAGGATCATCTCAATTAGTGAGCCATCACTGAGCTTCTCCCCAGCCTTTCTAAGTTCCGTAATGGCCATCTCAGCCCTGATAATATAGTCTGTGACACTTTCACTGATGGCCTTCTGGAGGCTTGTTAATTCGGTGTATAGGCTAATTACCCTTGGCTTCCCTTTACCGGCATAATGGTGTCTCAGGATCTGAAGTGCTTCTCTACCGTCATCTGCAGCCTCTCTCATGACGAGGGACAAACTTTTGTTGTCTAAGAACTGTATTAGTTCTGCATAGGCCTCCTCATTTTTCTCAGCATCATCATCACCTTCCTCCTCGTTCTCGTCGTCTTCTGCATCTTGCTGCATATTTCACAAAATGGCATCTTTCAGCCTTAGCAAACGCAGGTGCCCCAGAATCTTTGTCTCCCACAACTCGTAATTCTTCTCTTCTCTGTCGAAACACAGTCTATGCCATCAGCTTCCTACTTCCCTCCTGGGCCCATAACCCATTTGCGGTATCATCTTAAGGGTAAGAAAGTCGGGTTAGACATACATTTTCAGAGGAAAATAAACACACGTGAAGGCAATCAATCTGGTTAAAAACGGAAGAGTGGGAACAACCCTCGCTTCCTCTTTTATTATAAAACACATGGTCATGTGACCTGTATTGACCTCTCCACACCAACGGTGTCAGTGTAAGAGCACACATACGATCATTCGCTCTCTTTATTATTATCAGCCAACAGGCTCAAAATCAGGATCAATATTACTCTAATTCAATTAAAAAGTTAACAGAATAACACCTTTTGCATCAACATGCATTTTTTTGTTCAATAAGTGTAAAACTCCAATGCCTGGATTTATTGACGGTCTATAATCCTGAATGACTTACAAGGAAACCAAACATTTTACAGAGGACAGAGAAACACTATGAGCAAAATCAGGGACAGTGACAGGTGTGCATTTATTCTCACAGGGGTAAATAAAAGTGACTTACGCTTGCTGCTGTTGACGACTGTTAAAAATCCTGATCTGGTGTGGCAATTGCACAATGTTTTGCTATTTGCTGAAATAAATACAAAACTACTATGGCTTATGCTTGTGTGTGTGTGTGTGTGTGTGTGTGTGTGTGTGTGTGTGTGTGTGTGTGTGCGTGTGTGTGTGTAAAAAGTATCAGTGAGTTTTATCTGTGCACACACCCAATAATGCTAGGACAAATACATTATTCTTCTGTGTAAAGGCATAAAATATATAACAGAACATTCAGACATTTTTGGAGTCTGGGGGGGGGTCCCACTCTCCAAATTATAAAAATGAATACAGGGGGCTTCCTTAATCATGTTTGACTGTGTGGAGACCCCACAAAAGCTGTTGCTGTTTGTGGAAAAATGAGGAGAAACATTTATTAATTCCTTGACTCCACTCTTTATCCACAACAGGCTGTGATATGACTTGAGTCTGAAGAAGCAGCCGTGAGGTTATGAAAGCGCTTACTCTTTGTTATTTTATTAGTTATTTTGCACTTAGCCATGGTTCGTCCTCTTTAGTATTGTTTACAAGTTGTGATATGACCCTGTTAGGATAAACATGATAATGGCCTCTGCTCGCAACTGCACCCATTCTAAAGCAAGCCCTGCTCGGACATGTGTGTGTACAGAAAGCAGTGTGTGTGTGTGTGTGTGTGTGTGTGTGTGTGTGTGTGTGTGTGTGTGTGTGTGTGTGTGTGTGTGTGTGTGTGTGCGTGTGCGTGTAGGCATGATTGTGTGGTTATTACTTCCTTAATTTTATTCACAGTCAAACCTTAGAGGTCATTGTAGTTTGTGTTTGGGCTGAGGACAGTGTGGTCATTGTTTCTTTTACTTTTCACACAGACCTCAGAGGTGTACAAAGAAGGTTACTATAGCTTGTGTAGGGGCAGGGTACTGTATAGGAGCAGCACAGTACACTACATTACTGTAATTATTATTGTTTCACTTTCCTCACAATCACAATTTAGGCACGTATGCTGGCAGCTGCCTTTTACAGTTTGGGTTGAGGAGTGAGGAAGCAGGCTATGTATACGTATGTCAGCAGTCATTTGAAATACATGACTGTGGTCATTTGAACCTCTGCTTTCATCCCAGTATAACACCAGAGGGATGCATAAGCAGTCGATTTTGGGGGGGGGGGGGGGTTAGGGAGGCAGACATTTCCCAGATAGGACCTATGCATGCAGACAACAATTGACTTGTTATTTTCTTGCGAGCTACTATTTTGTCATCTTTGAACATTAAGCATTTGGTACAACTTATGTCTTCCTTGAAAGAAAAAAAAATAAAACTGAAATTCTATTCTTACTCATGTTTTTTTTTTTGCTAGGTCACCATTGGATTATAAGGCTGGGGAAATGCTGTAAAATACATCCCAGAACATCTACAACCCCATGGCTTCTTGGGTCCGGGCTTTTTTGAGTTATTTCCTACATAGTTATTACTGTGTTCTTTTCGTCAAGAAGGGTATGTTGAAAGGATGCAAGGAAATCTAAAGCTAAACAGCAACACGATTTCTTTACTTAATCATAATTTCTATTCAAGTCATCAATGAATGAAAGATTTGATTAAAAAGAAAAAAAACTTTAAAATGCACTTCAGAGCATACAGAAAGTCATGGCTTCTTGAAAATGCTGAAAAGTAAGGCAAAATGTGAGAAAAGGAAGAAAAAAACTAATGTGTATGGTATGGGGAGCCCAAGATGGGGGGTGGGGTGCAAGGGAAGTCTGGAGGGTGTGTGTGTGCAGGGGGGGGGGGTGAAACAGTAGGCCTAGGGTGCCATTTCACCTAGGTCCAGACCTGTACATAGAGTTGTTGTAATGTATCACTGCTACGACTAAATGCCAGTAATTGTAAATGGCCCCTATGTGGCATGAGCCAGCACAGTGTGGTACACAGGCCTGTGTAATGTAAGAGTGCTGTAGCTACAGGTCAACCTGTGCGTATACTACTCCTCAAAGTTTGCAGCAAGAACTAAAAGGTTGCTTAGGAAGGGTGGTAGTGACAGGGTGATACATAGACTGGAAGTGAGGGCATCCAAGTTGACATATGCTGGGGGCCCTCAAAATGCTAACACCGGCTCTGCATAGGATTAATTCAAGATTTAGAACTCCTAAAGTGCAGCAACACTTTATAGTGCATATCTTGGACTATACACTGAGGGAGATGGTTCACTTGGGCTGGAAAATGACCATGGTAGGGCCACCAGTAAGGATAGCCTCAGATTACAGCAATGGCCTCTCTCTTAAGAGGAAGGCTATGGTCCCATGCATGAAGACATTGATAGAGTAGGTGCCTCATGCCAGATATGGTCCCTGCCGCCCTTCTTATCACACAAGTAGGGCAATCAATAGTGGCTGACATACAAGAGGACATGGATGCTTTTTATAAAAGCTACAGACTCAGAGGAGCTGGGAAAATGTCATCGGGATGCAGCCAGATGGGAGGATGAAGAATGCTGTCAGACAAAATGCCCAACAAACAACAGGTTTAATCTTTTAGGGAAGGCAAAGGACCTGAGTTGTGATGAGTTTGCTATCCCTGACAAGACCCTGACTGAACTAAATCAAATGGGAAGGTCACAAGCTCAGAATTCTGTGGTGCACACTTGAGCGCAGGTAACGAAACAGTACTGCCAACCTAGCAGGTACTGTAATGGGTGACTGAAACCAGTGAGTTATTCTATGTTCCCTTTTCTAGGCCTATATCCTACCAAGGTAATGCTTAGATTTTATGTGGGACTGATATGCTAATTATGGAAAAGGACTGTGTTAAAAAAGTAAACTCCATGTTTGTTTTTTTCCTTTATGCACTCTGGTTCTGTGTGCATGATAAACCATCTGCCATATTGTTGTATAGCACCACTGGAAAGAGTCGGAAGGGTGAATTAAACAGACGTTATCCTGAGGTCATCACGTTAATAAATGGTCTATAGCAGGTAGTATAGATCACACTTTGTTTCTTTCCTCATGATCAGGGGAATTGAAAGTTTAAAGAACAGATGGATCAGAGACGATGCCTTGATCATCATGTGAGCAGTAGCGACAAGCCATAGGACACTGTTCCTGCTTACAATATATGGACTGATTCAGTTGACTGTATTTGTTTTGTGCTGTCTTTCCTTTGTTTGCCATCATAAAAGTGGTTATGAATTCAGTTAGTTGTTCTTATGATGTTAACCACATGCCGGGGACAATGAGCAGCTTTTGGAAAGCTCAGAATAGAGGACTTAATGGCATTTCATGGAATCTTAGAGGGCTGTCTACCATGGTAAAGCAACAAATGTGAATTCAGTTGTGGGACATAATGACAAATGATGAGCTGTTTCTTCAGTAGACCAAACTGGCACATTCTAAGGCCAAAAATTTCTATAACAAATGGGGGGAATGGGTTTTCTCAAGCTGCACAGGGGGTAGTAGCTCTATTAGTGCATAAGAGACTGAACTGGTCACTGATTGGGCAATGAAGGGGAGTATGAGACAGACACAGGTAATAGAGTGAGATCTGGGGAAGTGATGCTCCTTCTGAGTTGATTCCATTGGCCTGATGAAGATAATACACATAATTTAAAACAGTTTACTGAGGCACTGCTAGAAATAGGAGCAGTGAACTCTATAACACTTGTTGGAGTAGACTTTAATGCAACACTAGACTGAAAGTTGAACAAGGAATCACAGTGAAGACTGACAAGGGTTAAATTTACAAAGTCTTTTTGGAATTTGATTAGAGACTAGTGTCTAGTAGATGCATGCAGACCTCTACAGTTGGTGCAAAGGGATTATACTTTTATAGCACATCAGACAGGCAGCATGACAGTTCTGGGATACAAAACAATTGGTTCACACTCAGTGCAGAAGGTGCACTTGGTGAGGTATGGCACATCAGCCCTATCAGGCCATAAGTACACTATGTTTCATATGGCAACTTTTAGAGGGAACAGCAGTCAAATGCCCTGGGAATTTGATTTACTTATTTATATATATTTGTTTATCAAGAAAGTCTGAATAGGACAGAGTCTGTTTTCAGTGGAGGCCTAGGGAGAAACACTCCAGACACATCTCTTTGGAATGTGGGAGGAAACTGAAGTACCCAAAGGAAACCCACGCAAATACAGGGAGGACATGGACATGCCACACTGAAGTCACCCCAGCAAAGAATCAAAACAGAGAACCTCTTGCTGTGAGGTGACAACGTTAACCACTGCACCACTGTGCCGCCCTGATGCTGAAGTTCCTGCAGTACAAAACAGACCTCTGAGAATTAGTTCAGAGTTTTGGGGTAAGATTTAACATGGGGAGTAAGGACATATTTTCAAGATGGGCTAATCTCAAAGAAGTTTTTTCCGAGATGGTCATATGAGGCTAACAGGAAACAGAAGACATTGTGCCTGAAAAGGATAAACCCTTGGAAGGGGATACGGGACATCTGAAAGCAAAGATAGTCTAGGAAGAAACTATGCATACCAAGTAAGAAAGGGGGATTGGGACATCCAGATCTTTCAGAATATGCCACAGCAGCACAGATAATGACCTTCTGGCACACCAGATCCCTTCCTAGACCAACATGGGTCCACCCTGAGTTAGTAGTAATAAAGTGTAGCATTCAGCTTTACAGTTCCAGGGTTAGGAAAAGCTTTGTGACCCGAAAAAGTTTAGAAAATGGGGCAAAGACAGAGTTGAAGAGGGCAGGGATAAAGGCAGATAAACAGTGGCTATGGAAGAGAATCTGCTCTCCTACCTCTGTTAATGTTAATTCACAACCTATGGATACCTGACGGATATAGCTACTGGACATATTTGGTAGCTGAACCCCAGGGAGCATTTATGTCCATAACATAATATACCAGGCAGGTGACGCATACCACTCCAAGGTGGTTGCAATATTTACAACATAATTCATTAGGTGTTAAGAAGGGTGACTCATACAAGATTGTTGACTTAGAGAGGTTTGGAACATGGGTAAGAGTTTTTTTGAGAAACAGGTCCTATAAAGATGGGCAGTCTCCTACTGCTACAAGGCTCTTACTCAAGGGTATCATGGAAATTGTGTAAGTCAAATGGGAATAAATAATTGGACAACCTACTGATTCACAACAATGGGAGAAGGTTGTGATAGCATGGATGAAACTCTTGCATGCTCCCACTCATATATACACAGATTATATGCTTATGGCATACTATACCTCTGTCATAGCACTCAAGGAATCAGGGACAGATAGCACTGTGTTGGGGGTATGGACAAGCCATGCAGGCTACTTACACATTTTTTGGTGTTGCAGCCCAATGGGCATGCAGGAGATATAACTTTCTGGGTATTAGATATAAAGAACACAAATGCTTCACTGTGTGACACAGACTGGTTATTGCTGAAGTCTTTCATAATGGTGTTCATGGTCATAGTTTTCAAAACCTAGAAAGTCGGGCCAGAGGATACAGAAACTATTTTGCATATTTATAAGTTATGGCATTGTTACAAAGATAATTATGTTTCATCATTGAATAACTATAGGAATGTATTTTAGACTGCTATACTCAAAATGTAATTGTAGTGTTGAAGTATATGAGAATCAGAGAGCTCTGTGCTTTCAAATTGTGGTTATGTAAATTGACGTGTAACAAGTTGTTAATGACTTACTCTCAAAAAAGTGTTTATACAAAAAAAATTAAATGGCATTAGCTGTCTGCTTTAAAGAAGAGGGGATGAACTTGGCATGCTGTATTTGTCAAACTCTTTGCCTGTTACTACAGTAAATTGCTTACTCCTTGTAGTCAGTTTTCTACCTTGTTTTTGTTATTTTCTGTGATGAACAATTTTACTTAAAACAAAAGAGAAACCACACTGTCTTGTCCATAACCTTCCCTGCTAAACAGGACAGGCTTGGGATTGTAGTCTTGCAGTTCAGGATGGTAGCACTCTGGCTGACCTTTACCCCTAAAAAACATTTGTGATGCTAACTGACTGGAGGGCTATGTCAGGGGGCTGTAAGTATAGTTGCCAGGCACTTTAGTTTGAATTATCAGGACCAACACTGTCTCTCTTTGTGTTTTCTTAAAGTGATCTTTTTGCTTCCCCTGTACTCCTCTTAACTTTCCAATTTCAGCCTCTGAAAGGTTTCCTAACTTAACATTGTTAAAACTTCTACATGCCTACACTTGGGTATTGTTTGTAAGCTGGACGTCTCCCTCACCCATGGTGAAGCACACCACTAGGTGTGCATTTCTGACTAGGGGGTGCTTTTACTTTTATTTTATATTTATTTTGTAAGTGGCCACTAGTGCTCATTATTTTTGTCCAAATAATATTATTGATTTTGCGATCCTTCTCTCTCCTGTTCTGTTACTCATCTTCACTTGCCTCACACTTTCTACCCTGCCTAATGCAGACTGTGACTCCTCTCCTTTCTTTTTTTTTATCTTTTTATTTGCTTTTAAAACAAAACATGATATCCCACCACTGGACCAGTAATCAAGAAGCCTCAATCCTCACCACTGGCAACAGTGGGGGACGTTCACTGAGAGGATAACAAGTACACACACAGTATTCCAAGATGCAGCTCTCTGCATGAAGTGCAATTTCCCTTAAGAGCACACAGAGACCACAATCAGTCCAGGGCTGCTTTCTCACTCTTTCTCCAGATCCCCAATAAGATTCCCCATTGGCGCAGCTATAGAGTTGAGATCTCAGCTGAGTGACTAAGCTAAGACCTCCAGCATCCTCTCTGTCCAACCAGTGCTTTGTGTCCCTGCCCAAGTAGCTGACACACACACACTCTTTAAGGTTTGATGTACACTCACACACACCTGGGAAAGGCTGGCACAAGTTTACTAGCTATGCCCCCTTCTGAACAGACTATAAGGTAGTCTCTACAGCCACCAGACACTCCTTATCAGCTACTTTAAGACCCTTAACAAACCATGTCCAATCTTACTGTGTAATATTAGTATTAACACAAATGGTAGTTTGACCAAGAGCAAGGCTATTAGGAGTGGCCCACATAGTATCACCAAATAAATATGCAAGTACTCTCAAAACTTAAATATCTCTTCACAGATTAGCCACAATGAAACATTTAATATATATTTAATAATAAATAATAAAAGAAGACAATACTAAATATATATTCACAGTGACATCAGAGTTCAAAACCACAGGAAATATTTAAAACAACATTGCAGGACAGTCTTAAATAAATAAAGAAAAATATCTAAACTACGCTTCACTATATTCCTGACTGAATCTAAGAGAGTTACTATAACCTAAGAACATACTAATAGAGCAAGGCAGACGTGATGAATGGGTCTTCTAGTTGTTGTCTGGTCCAAGGCAGAATGCAGAATGCTCTGTCTCACTAAGTGACTTCTCAAAATAATATCTCAAATATTACTGCTGGAATAACTTGCAGAATTACATCATTTCTTGTCATCTGACTGCTAGTTCCCAGGCCAAACAACCACTGATGAAGCTGGTAGTATTTAGCATATACCTGTAAAAATATACTGACAAGGGCTTCTCCTCAGATCTCTGGCAGATGATGGAAGTCATAAAACAATTGCATTCCTTCATGCTTTTACGACTAGTAATTAGTTCACCCTAAAGACAATACAAAAAGTTTCCTTGTGCAGATATTGTGTCTCTTGCTGCACTGAAAAGTGAACTAGCCATAAAGTAATTTAATTTCAGATATTTTTTCTGAAGTTAACCTCCTGTATTCCAGTTTCCACTGTTAAAATATATACATTTAAACAGTTACAAATGTGTACTTTTCTGTTCTCTTCCAGTAGGGCACACTGTGGATCCACTTTAAACATAAGCATTTTACAAATACCTTTTCAACACATACACGTCTATGCAAGCAGTTCGATATACAGATGACATGCAGTTCTCATACATTTGTAACACAAACATCCTATATAAATAATTTTGATAATCACCAATGACATAATTATTTAGAAAAATCTAGCTAGTTGGGCAGGCAGTATCGCCTTTCATTACACAAAACAATAATCATTTACACGCTCTCCTCTCTTACAGGTCCAATCCCACCTGAATAGTGGTCAACTTAGGATCTGAATATCCCAGTTTATTTCATAATTTGTTCAGATGTCTGTCAAATCTGCCATGCCTGCTACCTCTTGTTGAATCACTTTCTGAAACTCCCTTACTTTCTTCCTACAAATTACATTTGTTGCTATGTAGTTTGCTCCTTCCGTTTTTCTGAAGATTCCCACCTCCATTTTTTATATATTGCAAAATATTCAGTAATTCATATATAGTTGGTTTAGATTTTGATTTCTATATTCTAGTAACTGCTTTTTTTTGGCAGCCAACAGCATAGGCCTTACTATGTCTGGATAACTCACATCCTATATCCCAGCTCAAAACAATTGTTTCTCTAGTTACAACCATTTCTTTCCAAAATATTTCTGACAAAGCATTCTGTAGGGAATTTTTAAAATCTGCCAACTCCATACATTCCCAAAAACATGTTCCCAATTACCTCTCTCTGTCTCATCATATCTCCAGCCTTTGCTATCTACCTGAGAAAAAAATTATCCGATGCCAACCTGGTTTATATAAATAACAAAGCAAAAATCCTAAACTTGCTGGATTTTGTTGTACACCTGTGAACCATTCATATGTCCTCCCATTGTTCTTTTGTATATACTGCTTTTCCAGTCTCTCTTCCCAATCTTTTCTAACCACACTTGACTAATTTTTATTCTTTAACAATAACTTCCATTGAAGACTCAGTTAAAAACTGTACCACAGCTGGTCTTTTACGTATCACTCCCCTATCCCTTCTCTTCACCTATACTCTGTTATCAATCCCTGAGTGGGAAGGTTGTCTTTAAACTCCAGTCAAGTCTTCTGCTTGGCCTCTTCAGTGTCTATTACCTTTCCCGCTCTAGTTATTTGCTCCCATCAACTTGGCTCCTTTGCTAATTTTCTTCAGTAAATTCCATTCCCCTCTTGCCTATTTTATATGCCCCTAGATGCAGTAATTCCTATTAGTAAAATCACCTTTCCCCATTCAGATACTGTCTTAGTTCTTAGAATGTTTACGCTTCTTTACAAATGTATATGGAAATAATCGAATGTCGATGGAAATAATAATGACATAGTAAATATCACGGAAATGATCAATAATGATATAGTAAATATGATGGAAATGATCAATAATGACATAGTAAACCTCCAGACACTGGACCCAACCCAGTTTGATTTCACCAAGGGCAGATCATGCCTACTCAACCTGGTGGACATCTTTGAGAAGGTCACCAAAGCAATAGATGAGGGCAAAATGGTTCTCTCTGTCTACCTTAACCTGGCCAAGGCATTTGACACAATACCCAACTGAGACAACTCAAGAAGTTAGGTATAAACCCATATGTCACCTGGTAGATAGCCAACTGGCACACAGACAGGAACCAGGAAGTTAGAATTGGGGAGTCCATCTCTACAAAAAGGCCAGTCACAAGTGGAGTCCCTCAGTTAATGGTCCTTTTTGGCATTTACGTCTATGAAGTCAAGACAGATGGCAGTGGTCTCTGGCTGAATAAATTTGCAGATGATTACAAATTAAGAGCTGCCATTGAATCCCACATTGACACAAATGTTCTCCAGGAAGGGCTGACATAGACAAACAACTGGTGTCAGACCCATGGACTAAAATACATGCCAAGAAATGCATAACAGTATCCTCTGGGAAGTCATCCACCCCTGGTAACTATTATATTAACAACATGCCCCTTAAAGTTGACCCAGTAGTCAGGGACTTAGGGACACTCATAGAAAGTAATCTAGCCTTTGACCATCATGTGTCTACAATACTTAGGAAATCATTCTGTGTTGCACAACTTATAAACAAATGTATTCTCCATTCATCAGACCTATTACTGAGTATAATGCACCCTTTGGTATGTACCTAACCATGCATATCCAACAATTGGAACATCCATAGAGGTTCCTCACTAAAAGAATACAGGGCATAAGTAAAATGTCCTGTGCAGACTGTCTCAAGGCCCTAGTCCTGTATTCTGTCTCCTACAGGCTGCAAACAGTACAATAATTACCTGTTGTAAAGTCTCAGACCTTGTCTGTGACACAAATTGGACCTGCTGGAAAGACAGGTATGCATTCCAGAGATTACCCTGTCTCTGGAACAGACTCCTCATCTCTGTGAATCAGAGCTCCTCCCTAACCCAATTCAAATATAACTTGGACAATTGGATGGGGAACAGGAAATTCATCCCTAGCTTGGCACCTATGTCTCTAATGGACACAGGCAACCTGCAATTGGTTCATCTTCCAGGCCCCTGCTTGCAAATGTTTTATCTTCCAAGCCTCTGCTTACACTTATCAAGGGTACCAGAACTTCTCAGAGATTTGGGATGCACGGCAAGGCATAAAAAGACCTTTGTGGTGATTAGCCTAGGAAACACCTGTGACTCTATGAACCTATTTAACATTCTGTATGGTTGTTCAAAGATCTGCATCCAAAACTTTACTCTGTCCTCACTTCTGAACCCCCAACCCTGGTTTCATCATCATGCTCTGTTTTATATGGGCTCCTTAACTGCATAGCTCTAAAGTATCTCTTAAAATCAGGTCATCGTAGACCACTTTATCCTATGGGGAAAATCACTTTATCTGACTTAACTCTTGCCCTCTACCCCCCAAATTCATGATTTTAACTCGTTATTAATTATTGTTCACAGCTTCTCCTCTGGTTGATAAAAATATGCCTGATCTGTATATAAAACTAAAAGTGCAAAGATATTTTCACTACTTGTTATCTTACTATCAATTTCCAAAAACACGAGCTTCTAGCTTCTCCACCTTTGTATTATCTTTGTAGTTTCTTTGCACATAGCCGTAGCAGCCATTATGGAATAAGTTTTAATCCATACTCCTAAATATTTCTTCTTCTTTACGACCCCCTTAGCAGCCATTATGGAATAAGTTTTAATCCATACTCCTAAATATTTCTTCTTCTTTACGACCCCCAAAATATGGGTATTGCTGAACCAGTTTGTATGTGGGCACACAGTTTACCCCATTGCCTTTGCTTTATCGTCATTTATTTTATAACCTGAAAATACCTGAAACTGTATCAGATTGTTGCACAATGCTGAAATGTCCTTTCCTGGATTTAACAACTATCAAATAATATGGACTACCTAGATGTGTCTTCTTTCAGCCTTACAGTGTAGGTGATAGCCTGCAGTTCTGTAACATATTTTATTATATTATGTCTGTATTCCTCTCAAGTCATATTTGTAAAAAGTCAGCACACCCACGGACCTACCCTGAGGCCATCTGCCCTTCTCCCATCTTACATTCCCCACTCTAAACTAGTTTAACTACACCTACTGCAATTCTCTACCTATGCCACTAGGTGGCAGATATTAGAGCATAATTAATTTTTCTACATGCTAAACCCAGCTGCGGGATCCAACTCCGCTTGTTAAGCCAATTCCAGCCACCCCATTTCAAACATTAAAACTGAGTAGTCTCTTCCCATAAAAGAAACAAGAAGGAAACCTATATAGAAAGTAAGACAGAGGACTGTCTTTATACCACTTAAAAGTCCACCACAGTACTAGAGACAGACATTTGGCTGCTTTAACAGCTGAAGTGGAAGGACAATTTTGGTATTATTTATCACATAAAGTTGACACAGAGGGTGCAACTTACCTTCTTTAAGCTTTCATAGTGTACAACCTCACTATGTAACTGATTGGTTCTTACTAGCTACTCCACTCCATGGCTGTCTCTACCCGCTCTGTTCGCCCTTCGGACTCACTCCTCTCCCCTTCCCTGCCCCCAATTCCCACTCGCCCCCAGTGCTCCTACATTTGTACCTCTAAACCACACACCCATCCCCTTATAGCTAATCAAACAGTCCACCTCGTTAACATTCCCAGCCCTTTTTGTTACCTTACTCTACCTTTTTAGAAAATTTCCCTACCTTCCACACAGTACCTTAAACTAAATCATCACAATGCCTATATTACCTACCCCAGTACACATAAAGCTATTACTCTTGGTTTCACTCTTACATCCTCTAACTATAGCCTACCTGATAACCTCTTATGAACATCCAATGAGTCCATAATTTCATTACCCCTCCAAACATACTGCCACGCTAACACCAGCTATTTCCAAAAAAACACATAAACATTACTTCCAGACCTGGCTACCTACTAGCTAAGCATCATAGACTGGCCCACATCAGGTATAACAATCTAAAAGCTAGGAAATCTGTGTACCAATATTGTAAGCTTCAAAATCCTATATGTAGAATACAACTCCACTCCTTACTTGATGGAGACATTCATTCAAACCCCGGTCTAAAAAATACTCCTACCACTGAACTCCATAGCCCTAACCTCTCTAGTACGCAAACCCCATACTAGACCTTCAAACTCACTCTTTATAGCACATCTCAATATATGTATCATTAACAATAAAGTTTCCCACTACCACGCTCTCCTAGATGTCCACTTACATGATATCTTATGTCTAACAGAAACATGGTTAAAACCTGCAACTAAAGATAATGAAGTCATCCCACCTGGTTACAATATCCTGAGACTAGACCGCACAGCCAAGAAGGGAGGTGGGGTAGCAATCCTTTACAAAGCAGGGTTACAAGTCACTTCTTCAGACCTTAAACCACCTCTAAACAATAATGCCGAAAATCCATACTTCTAAGATTCAGCTCAATACTTGTAAATCCATATATATCATCTGTATCTACCTTCCTCCTGGTAAAAACATAAACACCCTCGAAAACATACTTAGATGGCTTTCTGTAACTCTCCCACAAGATACTATAGTTCTCTGTGACTTTAATATAAACTGGAAGTGCTGTAGTACTGAACACCCTACAACCCATATTAACCTATATGGCTTTTCACAAACTGTTACCTCTCCAACCAGGATTAACAAACCCAATAATAAAGAAAGTACCTTAGATTGGATTCTCACAAATAATCCTCATCAGGCATACAAAGTAGGGACCCTCCCAGATGATTTAAGTGACCACTCAGTGACCTATATTATCAGGCATAAGATTAATATTACCTACCCAAGTACATTCAGGACAACTACAGACCAAAAAACATTTTAACCCTGAACTTTTCCAAAGTGAACTTAAGGCATGTAATTGGTCACCAGTAAAATACCTCCCACTTGATGAAGCCGTGAAATACTTTAATTCCAAATTCTTAGGCATCCTATACCACCACGCACCAACATGCTCTATCAGAAATAAAACTAAATGTGTCCCATGGCTCTCAAAAGAAACCAGACAAAAATTCTTCTTAGAAACAAATCCTGGGCTAAATGGCGTATTACTAAAAACCCAATAGACCAACAAAACTTTAGACAACTGAGAAATAACACAAAAAAGCTATTTTCTTAGATAAAAAAACTTCCACTTCCAACTCCAACAAACTCACCAAATTAAACCACAAAAGTTTTGGGCAAGCATTAACAGACTGCTACACCCAGGCCAATCCAGTACACCAAACCTGCAAGGCACTAACCTTGAGAATCCCATAAAAACCACCAAATGCCTTCAATACCTTTTTCACAGAGGCCATCCAATCTCTTGTCAATCAGCTATCCACAGACAGCTCAACTCTGCCAACTTCCACCACTAGCTCACTCCCTTCATTTCAGTTGCAATCAGTTCCAACTTCCCTAATTTGCACCCTTTTCCAAAGAGTAAAGCCAACCACCCCCTCAGCTGACCAACTACCTGCAGAACACCTGCAAAAAGCAGCTAAAGCCATAGCCTATTCCATTTCCATACTGATTAACAGAACCATAAATGAAGGTACCATCCCAACTATCTGGAAAATCTCTCACATTATCCCCCTACAGAAAGGTGGTAACTCAAATGAATTTTCAAACTATCGTCCCATAGCCTTACTTTCTCTATTGGCAAAAATAATGGAAAAGTGCATCCATATGCATCTACTTCATCACCTAATCCAAAACAACTTACTTGCTAAATGTTAACATGGATTTAGGCCATTCCACAGTACCACCACTGCCCTCTTATCCTTTTCTGACTGCATTAACAAAAAACGTAACATCAACATTCTTTCTTCTGCACTCTTTATCGATCTTTCTAAAGCTTTAGATATGATAAACCACCAGCTACTTATAAATATACTCATATCCCTTTCACTTGATGCACTGACTATAAAATGGTTCCAATCATACTTAGACAATAGACAGCAGGCTGTGCTATGGGATAATAATCTATCTACCCACCTCCCCATTTCCCTCAAGGCTCCATATTAGGCCCACTCCTATTCTCCATTTTTATTAATGACGTACACTCAGCAATTCCTCAAGCTACCTGTATACAATACGTGGACGACTCCACAATAATATGCTCAGCCACTTCCCCATCTGAACTACAGTCACTAACCCAAAAGGCATTTAATATAGTTGAAAAATGCTTTTTACAACGCTGCCTCCTCTTGAACCCCAAAAAAACAAAACTTTTACTTTTCTCTCCTACCCAGAAGTCCACCCTAGTAGATTTTACAATCATATCCAATAATGGCACTCTCATATCTCCTGCCCAACCACCAAACTCTTAGGAATAACAATAGACAGCAACCTTAACTTTGATACACATATTAACAACACAATAAAAACAGTCAATAAGAAACTGTGGTCCATCTATAGAATCAAACCCTACTTTACACCATTAGCTAGAACCACTACAGCCCACACTCATTTAATCTCCGCACTCCTCTATGCTTCAGCTATATACACTAATCTGTCAAAAAATAACCTCAACAAACGGGCAATCTCCTACAATAATATCGCTAGATTTGCCACTGGCACTCCATTTAGAACCCACCATTGTCTTAATCTAAAGCAGCTAGGATGGCTAGAGCTATAAAATCAGCTTCAATTTCACCAGCTTACTATTGCCCATAAGACCCTTTACCAGCCAACCAATACCCCAATACTCTATAGCCTAATTACCCCTTACAAAAATCTTAAAAAGTTACGCTCATCAAATAAGCTACTTGTTTGCACAAGTAAATCCAACAACTTGGCAGGAAACTCTCTGTTCTCTAACACTGTTGGGAAAAACTGGAAGCTACTCCCCAGTGAACTTTTATCACTGTCTTCAACATCACTTTTCAAATATAAACTGAAATTATACCTGAGAACACATTGGTTATGCCCCTGTACTAACCCTGACTAGCTCACCATCTTTTTTATTTACTGGATGCTGCTCTCCTTTTACTCTTCCGTACTAACTCCAGTCTTTCTCCTTAAAAACCAAAGAGACCATGATCTTGTAATTTAAGCTAATGTATATAGAAACATCATTCTAATGCATAAAGTTTTATTTAGTGTTCGTGTTAAGATTGTTACTGTGTAAGGTATTTTACTATGATCATTTGTTACATTATTGTACTGTACCAACATTTTTGTAATTGTGTGCTTCTGGAGCGTATCTCTCCAGGCCTCTACTGAAAATGGACATGTATCCTGTTAGACTAGCCTGGTCAATAAATGTAAAATAAAAAAATAAAATAAATAAATAAATAAAATATCATCACGAACAAAGCTACATTTTCTTGATTACCATATGAGTCATATCCTTGAATTTCTGAGTCCTTTATTTTCTTTGCCAATGGCTGTAAATATAAGTGAAATAAAGGGGAAAGAGGAAGCCGCGGTTGTGCAGCAGTAGCGTTGTCGCCTCACAGCAAGAGGTACTCTCGTTCGATTCTCGGTTGGAGAGCCCTCTGTGTGGAGTCTGCATGTCCTCCCCGTGGTCGAGTGGCGTTTGAAAGACATGCATGAATGGGCGAGCCTTCGTTGAAGGTTAGGCGTCGGGCTGGCAACTCAGCACCGTAAAATCTGCTGCCAATCATTAACGGACCAGCGGTCCCCTGTGGCAACCCCTAACCAGGAAAAGCCGAAAGAAGAAGAAGAACAAAGGGGAAAGAGGATACCCCTGCCTGGTTCTTCTGTTCAAATGCAGCTAGTCAGAGCCGACCTTACCATTGCCCTACCCTTAAAATCCCAGCATACTCTACTGAATGTCTTCTCTGCATGAAGACCCTGCAACAGCAGCAGCATTTTCTTAGACTTTTCTTCCCTCAGGGTCACGTTTGTTCTATTAATGTTGTCAAATGTTTGACTCTCTTCCAAAACTGCATCTCTACATTTCATTACTTATTTATTTCCATTTGTTTACCAGGAACGTCCGACTGCACTAAAGCAGGTCCATTTTCAGAGGAGCCCTGGGGAGAAAATCTCCAAAGATACAATGCTTTAATAGTACATAAGACAATATGAGTGTTACAGAAAGTTAGCAAAAGTGCAAGTTAGAATATAAAATGTTAACAGTACTAAATTCAGATACAATTGTAGAGGTACAATAGATAAAATAGAACAAAATTAAACATTTATAAGAACATAAATTTACATTTGAGTGACTATAACAATTATCAGGAGAACATAAATTAAACTTGGCATGGTGATGGCTAGTACATAAATGGGAAAAAGAAAGAAAGAAAGAAGTGGAGTGGACAGGCCAGCAGGTCTTAACTCTGGAAGTTATAAGGACACAACAAGGAGATAACTTAAACCTCACCTAAAAAACACTGGCTGTGCCCTTGTAACACTCCTCACTAGCACCTCCCACTCCATCCACCCGCACCCTCCCCTCCACCCCACTAACCACCTTTGAGTACAGCCAGCTCTGATGTTTGAAAACTTATGATTGTATCACGGCTGTCATTTCTGTTTCCTGTAATATGTGAATATCTGCTATTTAATTATTAGAATGTGCGCCATCTTAGATGCACAGATGTTATGTGTGAACTCTATGTACTCAACTGTCCTTCATCTAGTTATGTTATTCATCAACAACTATGATTATATTACTGTCATTTTTATACATACAACTGCACCTACTTCTTGTAATCTTGTACTCAAATTCATCTTTATTGTGGAGCTTTTCTCCCCAGGCCTCCCCTGAAAAAGGACCTGTGTCCCGTCAGTTTTTCCTGGTCAACAAATGTAAATAAATAAATAATAAATAAACAACGAGAAACGAGGGAAGAGAAAATGGAGTAGGAAAGGGAGGAGCACAGGTGGTAGGACAGAGGTGAGAGGGTCTACGTTTGACAGTTAATCAGGGAAAGGGAGGAGCACAGGTGGTAGGACAGAGGTGACAGGGTCTACGTTTGACAGTTAATCAGGGAAAGGGAGGAGCACAGATGGTAGGAAAGAGGTGACAGGGTCTACGTTTGACAGTTAATCAGGGAAAGGGAGGAGCACAGGTTGTAGGAAAGAGGTGAGAGGGTCTACGTTTGACAGTTAATCAGGGAAAGGGAGGAGCACAGGTGGTAGGAAAGAGGTGAGAGGGTCTACGTTTGACAGGTAGGAAAGGGAGGGGCACAGGTGGTAGGAAAGAGGTGAGAGGGTCTACGTTTGACAGTTAATCAGGGAAAGGGAGGAGCACAGGTGGTAGGAAAGAGGTGAGAGGGTCTACGTTTGACAGTTAATCAGGGAAAGGGAGGGGCACAGGTGGTAGGACAGAGGTGAGAGAGTCTACGTTTGACAGTTAATCAGGGAAAGGGAGGAGCACAGGTGGTAGGAAAGAGGTGACAGGGTCTACGTTTGACAGTTAATCAGGGAAAGGGAGGAGCACAGGTGGTAGGAAAGAGGTGAGAGGGTCTACGTTTGACAGTTAATCAGGGAAAGGGAGGAGCACAGGTGGTAGGAAAGAGGTGACAGGGTCTACGTTTGACAGTTAATCAGGGAAAGGGAGGAGCACAGGTGGTAGGAAAGAGGTGAGAGGGTCTACGTTTGACAGTTAATCAGGGAAAGGGAGGAGCACAGGTGGTAGGAAAGAGGTGACAGGGTCTACGTTTGACAGTTAATCAGCTCTAGAGCAGGAGCAGAACCATGTGTGTTTGAGGTGTTCCCTTCGTAGCTGCTTACATTTAGAAGTATTGTCGATATTAACTATATGTTGAGGTCTACCATTCCATATCTTGGCAATTTTATGTGAGTATAGGGAGTCCCCATATATGCTGTTTGCCCTACTGCCCTTCAAGAGTAATTTATTAGATGACCTTAAAGTTCTGCTGCTAGAGTATGGTTGGACGAGTTTACTAATGGATGGACAGTTATCAGGGGGTAACAGGATGGAGTGTGTGAGTGTAAGCTGGTTATAGGTTAATAGGTTGGGAAGTTCTAACCAACTGAGCTGGTGAAGTATTGAGCTATGATGGGTCCTTGTAGATTGGTTGGTGGAGTATCTGGCTACTTTGTAGTAACAGGATTCGAGTTTAGCTAAGTGAAATTTTCTTGATTTGGTGAAAATGGGTGAAGTATATAGTTGACTAAATAAAAGGTCAGGTGGATTTAGTTAAGAAGGACTTTATTACATACAGTGAGCCAAGCTTGGTGTGCACATTCTTGATAACTATGTCTAAGGGTTTACTGAATCTCAGGTCCTTGCATATGGTGACTCCTAGTAGCTTTGTAGAATCAATCGGCTCAATGAAGGTATTACTAGATGAGAAATGGCAAACGAACAAAGGTCTGAAGATTTTCTGCTATTTGAGAAACACATTCATTTACTTTTAGATGGGTCGAGGATAAGTTGAGAATGGATAAGGTATCTTTCTATGTCTAGGAAGGATTGTTGAGTTTTGTTAAGAAGAGAAGACAAAGCTGGAGCTGAGCATATGATAGAGGAGTCATCGGCATACTGAATTAATGTTGCATATTGAGAGGTAGTGTGTAGTCTGTTTGTGAAAATGGTAAAGAGGTGCGGGCCAAGTACAGAACCGTGGGGTACCCTACAGAGATTGGTAGTGGCGTATAATTCATTGCGCCATCTAACTGCTTGTCTGTTAGTTAGATAGCTGATGAAACAGAGGGTTGAGTGTGAGAGTTTAAAAGAGGCAAGTTTGTGGATGTGTGTTTTGTGGGAGACTGTATCAAAGGCCTTGGATAATTTGAGGAACATAGGGGATGTAAGTAACCCGTTGTTTCTATGCTGGTTTACTGTATCTATGAAACTGAGTAGGGCAGTTATTGTACTGTGTTTAGGGTGGACTCCATGTTGGGTAGGGGGGAGGACGTTATTATTCAGGAGATGATTAAGAAGTTGAGAATCAACACATTTTTCTAGTATTTTCACTGTTGGTGAGAGTAAGACAATGGGCCGATAGTTGGTGAATTCTGTGGAGGTGCCACCTTTATGGAGAGGGATAACGTGGGATACTTTCCAAAGAGATGGGACATATTGTTCGGTAATAGAATGTTTTATTAGTATTGAGATAGGGTAAGAAATGGCAGCAGTTACAAGTTTGGGATATTCACTGGGAAGAGGGTCAGGACCCAAAGATGAGCTTTTTATTTTGTATAAGAGTTTTCTTATAAAGGAGGTTTGAACGGGCTGGATTTTGAAAGGGTCTTCCTTACTTTCAAAGTTTGTCTCAATCTGAGATGTTTTCTTTATTCTCAACAATCACGTTATGATTCACTTTCTCTCGATTTTCTCTCTTTCTGCTGTTCTCTCCGTTTTCACGCAGTCTCCTTGGAAGTACATCTACTCAGCTCTAGCTGTGTCTGCTTCTGTCTGTCTGACACTAAGTGACATATCCTGAGCCCCCTCCCCCAACTTCTCCTCTTCTAACATCTCAGTCTTCCTATGACCTTTATACCTACCTTCATCCCAGTGGTCACTAAGCCACACCGCCATAATCATACCTACAGCACCCAACCCATGTCTGCCCCTCACCGCAGTGCAACCTATTGTCTGTGTTTTTTTAATGTGTATTATATGGTTTAGTTGTTTCTGTTTATTGATTTGAAAGCAGACAATTAATTTGTATCTCCTGATTCTTTATCTACCCCTCTGCTTGTACTTTACTAACACCTGATTCTGGTTACCTTTCCCATATTAAATCTGCATCCTTCTCATTTGGAAACACCGTACAAAAGCCTGTCTAACTTCATTAGCAGGTTAGAGCTGGTGGGGGAATAGTGAAAGCAATACTTAGAAGGAAAAGAGGGTATATGGTGTTAAACAGAATTTTATCTGACAATATAGGAAGTTAGGTACGTGGGGGGCTGTTGCAGATTTTATCTAAAAGCAGAGTAAATGGGGTATATGGAGCTGTGGGCAATTTTATTGGAGAACACAGTAAGTGGGGTTCATTGCTTGCTGGTGAGAATATCTGAGAATATAGTAAGTGGGGTGAATGACATTACTAAGGATTCATCTGAGAACAGAGTAAGAGGGTTGTGAGGAGTTATTGGGGATTTTACCAAAACTTAGAGTAAGTGGGGTTCATTCAATGTTGCTGAGGACTTTATCTGAAAATATTGTAAGTGGGGTGCATGCTGTTACC
The DNA here is from genome assembly GCF_019279795.1 of Protopterus annectens. Taxonomy (NCBI): domain Eukaryota; kingdom Metazoa; phylum Chordata; order Ceratodontiformes; family Protopteridae; genus Protopterus; species Protopterus annectens. The sequence goes on from NC_056729.1 coordinate 1,775,417,030, forward strand.
AAGGACATTAACTGAGAACAGTGTAATTGGAGTGCATGGTTTAACGGGGGACTATACCTGCGAATAATGCAAGTGTAGTGCATGGTGTTACTGAGGATTTTATCTGGGAGCAGTATAAGTGGGGTGCATGGTGTTACTGAGGATTTTATCTGGGAGCAGTATAAGTGGGGTGCATGGTGTTACTGAGGATTTTATCTGGGAACAGTGTATGCGGGGTGTGTGGTGTCATTGAGGATTTTATCTGGGAACAGTATAAGTGGGGTGTGTGGTGTCACTGAGGATTTTATCAGGGAATAATGTAAGTGGAGAATATGGTGTAACTGAGGACTTTATCTGGGAACAGTGTAAGTGGGGTACAGCATCACAGTGGAGGTTGGAATCCATGCAATGTTTATTTCAGATTTCTCTAAAAAACAGTAAAAAAGCATATACATCTGCTGGTAATAAAAAAAATGCTTCCATGTTTGTAAATTAATAGAGGGACACACAGCCTATCTTGGTAGGTGACAATGCTGGAAATAATTTTATTTAATAAAAATAAAAACAAACATCCTAGTAAGTTGCAACCATTGTGGGTAGTTGTTACAGCAAATTGACAATGAAGGATTTAAAGATCAAAATAATAGCTTCATAGGTGTTAACTAGGCTAATTACCACTATAAAACATTTCAAACAGTATATTCATGGTTAGTCAATGATTTCAGCATGCTGTAAAGGAGAAGTGATTCCCAGGAACCAGAGGTCATTATGTTCTTACTCACCTACTTACCTTTGATAAGGATGAACTTGCAATACTTTCTACAGCTGTGGGCATAAACATAGATAAGGGACATAAGGGTGACAGAGAGGTGCACATGAAAGGTTCAGGGTGGTTAGAAGTTAAAACAGAACTTCCGTTACGAGGTGAGACTACATAAACAGAGGTTGTTTCATGTGGCTCCGATACGGGATATGGGGATGTAGTAAGGGATGACAGAGTGACAAAGAAGGCGTAGAAAGAAGTGGATAATTAGTGTGGGAGATCTGTGAAAGAGCAGTGCCTGACTGTTGTACAAAATGGGGAAGATAATGACCTTCACATCCGTATTTAGAAGCCTCATTTCACATAAAAAGATTTATCAGCTTACTGTGCACTATGATGTACTAAGACTGTTGTTATAGTTTGCTTGATATAACGACCCTAGCTCACCCCTTATACACTTGTGCCTAAGAAGCTTGCCTGGTTAACAAATTAGTAGAAAATAATCTAATATTATTTTTTCACATTTACAGTGCATTAGCACAGGACAACAGTTCTCTAAAGCACAACACAAATCTTGCAGTCCGTTGCAGTCCAAATCAAAACACTTTCTCCTCCTTACAGGCAGCACTTTAATTACAACAAGGGAATGAGAAACTGTTGTTATCCACTGCGAAGCCACAGTTCCTCTGCATCTAAATGAAAGGGGTTAAAGGCAGAGCAGCTGGAATGAATCACCTTCCTTTAGAGGCATCTCCATAGCCCCCAGAGTCTGAATCAGAAAAATGAGGAGGACCTTTGCATGAGAATTTGATGTTAGAAGAAGGAACGTTCCCTGAATGTGAATGAAAAAAATAACTGCTACAAAAGCAGAAATCATGGCTGTGTGAAAGAATCCTTTGCTCAGGTGTGTGATCCGTTCAACAGAAACCACCTTATCAAGCTATCACTATCAAACAGCATTTAATAGGGTGAACAGACTCCTACCAGTTTCTCAAATGTATGTTTAAATAATGATGATTAACCATATCTAATGAGCGCATTTTCTCACATCCTTTTCAGGTTGAGGCATCTGTCTTGCAAGTCTCGATATCTGTCTTTATATATACAGGCACTAAGTGCCCAAAGGTCTCTCAGGTTTACAACACATCATCCAGTAATCAAAAGCTAATTAGGATCGTTTGTTTTCTTATGGAAACACTGTATTTGTGGGGGGTGCATATTGTACACACGTACATGCGGGTGCATGCACAGACACACCAACACACTTGTGTATACACACACATACACACACATACACACACACACGTGTGCGCGCACACAGACACACACACACAGACATGCAGTGCACAAACTGACACGCACACAGACATGCACGCGCACACACTGACACACACACAGAGACAGACATGCGTGCACACACACAAACACACACATACAGACATGCGCATACACACACACATACACACAGACATGTGCGCGCGCACAGACATGCGCGCGCACACACATGCACGCACACACGCACACACACAGACATGCGCACACACACACAGACACAAACACACACACACACACACACACACACACACGCACATAGCACCAGTGATGAATACAAACAAATACATGGGTGGCAGTATATTCCCATTACAAATAGGTGCTATAATACAGCAGTCCAACAGCATACAAAATATGGCACTCCAGCCATTGACTGAATAGGTTTCCACTCATTCTTTGTAGATTTATGCGAATCCAGCCTTCATGCTCTTTCCCCAGTGTAGTAAAGAATCTTAGAAGATGTTTTTTATATTTGCTAGCATGAAATTAGGTCATATACATTCCACACAAGCTGATTATTTTTATCAGCAGATAGACTTCCACGGTGGTGCAGCGGTAGCATTGTTGCCTCACAGCAAGAGGTTCTCCCATTCGATTCTCGGCTGGAGTGTGGGGAGTGCCTTCTGTGTGGAGTCTGCATGTCCTCCCCGCGGTTGGGTGGGTGTTCGAAAGACATGCGTAAATGGGCGTGCCTTTGTTGAAGGTTGAACATTAAGCTGGTACCTCGGTGTTCGTGAAAATCTACTGCCAATCATTAGTGGACCGGAGTTCCACTGTGGCGACCCCTAACCGGGAAAAGCCGAAAGACAAACAACAAGACCACAAATAAAAATTGTCAGCAAGATTTATCCTATTACCTGATGAAATGAATGTGCTTAGTCAATCAATAACACAGACAAAGTAAATCTGAAATGAACATTCATGACCTGTTAAGATGTTAACTTCAGGCAACAAACATCTGTTTATTCTGTTTCCTTCATAAATTAAAAAAAGAAAGAAAAGTGAACTGAATAATGTTCCCTATCTCATTTTGCTTATATACATGCTGAAATTGGAAGTGTAAGGCACTGTTTATGGTTTTTATTGCAATCAGTGCTTGAACAGCATTAGACAATCGCATTACACTTTACTGTTTAATAGTTAAAAGACCTCTGCCTGTCCTGATTGTTAAATAATATACTTTAGGATGCAGGCTGTACCTTTAATAGGTTCATAGGTTTGTACTAGGCTAACTGCCCTTGCGAGCCATTTTAAGCCTAGCCAGTTATCCCCAGTGAGATTCAAACCATGTGCCTTGGGTTTGTAAGGCAAACACCTTAACCATTAGGCCACCTGAAATGTCATAGTTGTTTTATGTTCATAGGTGAATACTATGGGAACTGTTCTGAAGATCCATTTTAAGCCTAGCAAATAACCCTAGATTAGAATTAAACCCTGTACCTTGTGCTTATGAGGTGAACACCCTAACCATTATGCCAAACCCTACCCCCTTCTCCTACAGTCTGACAGTGGTACTGAGTAGAATCTTGAACAGAAGTATTTTCTGGCAACCATCCCTTGACTGATAATCCAGCCTGTTAATGGGGTGGGGGGCAGGAGGTCTTTGTAAGCCAATGGTAGATTTGTTTCAGCTAACACGCTGCAATCAGATGCCCAACCTTGGGGAAGGGGGGCAGAGAGACAGGGACAGGGTGCGATGAACATCTAAAGGCAGACTTACCTGTTATGGGGGAGAAGCAGGGATATACTCCTGCCACAGCACCCTTTATTAATGTCCCAGGGTCAGTAGCAGCTGATTCAGGCTTATGGACTTCTCTTATTTTTTTCTACAACCTTTTATCATATGGCATTCTAACCAGCAACCAGCTCACCTGACTCATCATCACTCCATCTAAAAGACCACTTACCACTGGCAGTAAAGGTCTCTCAAATGATAGAACAAAAGGGGTTGGAGCTAATTGTCCCATTCAGCGATGGAAGTGTGGAACTAAATAGGGTATTCTCCAAACAATTATCATGCTTGGTGCAATACCTTTCATTTTCATTAAGATCCTACCCTATCATCCCATTTCACCTTTTTCAGGCCCGGTATTCATACAGCAGAAGCAGGTGCCATTTAATACAAGCTCTCCTTCAATACATGTAAGGATCGACAGACCCATTCAAGTCTTAGTACAGTGACTTACAGAGTCAGTGTGATCCTCACTCGGACAGGCATTTCAGCGCTACAGTGAGATGGCACACATCCATGTCTCCAAGAATAAGCCAGCACTCACACAGCACAGGGGTCACCAATACAGCATGGGTCAGCTAAGTTGTGCTTTATTTCTGCACACCACAGAGCCAGATTTTCCTTCGATATATATATATATATAGTGATTGAGAATACAGTTCTTTGTGAGCATCCTAAAGTTTAGTCGCTAACTAATATGAGGGGACAGACACAGAAATACCACTGAAATCACATTACAATGGACCTTATGAGCACAGCCTACTACAGCTCTCATCCAATTTACCAAATCACAGTGAATTTATAGATAAGAACATTCTTCCTGATGAAATGAGGAAGATACAAAGCACTGGTGACAATCCATGGTAAGCTTGTACCCAGTTATTCAGCTGGGGACAAATGTGCCACTAATGAATAGCGAGGAGTACCAGAGCACTGTAGGGCTCATCACATACTAGGAAAATAACCAAGGTTGTTCTTCTTCTTTCCTCAGTTAGGGGTCGCCACAGCGGAACGCCAGTTCACTAATGATTGGCAGTAGATTTTTTACGGGTGCCGAGGTGCTAGCTCGACACCCAACCTTCAATGAAGGCACACCCATTCTACGCATGTCTTTTGAATGCCACTTGATCATGGGGAGGACATGCAGACTCCACACAGAAGGCGGTCTCGTCGAGAATCGAACAGGAGAACCTCTTGCTGTGAGGCAACAACACTACCGCTGCACCACCGTGGCTTATCCAAGGTAAATATTTAAAATTTGGAAAACAAACAAAACATAGAGGAGAGTACAAATGACTAACAAACTATGTTATCACAAATCTCATTAAGCACCTAAAGCAGCTTGACAGACCTCACTGTTTCCAAACCAAAACACTGCATGTCTTGATATAACTTAGATTTTTCAGTGTCTCCTTTGCCTGTAAACTTAGTAAAAAATAAATAAATAAAAACTGTGAGCCTATGAACCTAGAAATGCAGCAACACTGTTAAATAATCTCACATGTAAAGCAGGCCCAAATAAACCCAGGAACAATGTGACACCGACACACACAAAAGCAAGTTTGAAAAACAGACAAATAATGTGACAGCCATTAACATGCAGGGAAAGACCCAAATAAGGCATGAATTGCTATGTCACAGATTCATGTACAATGTTCAACACCAACAGCTCACGTAAAACAAAAAGAAATGAAAGTGCCATTTCCAGGTGATGCACAAAGTCTGAGTCATATTTTCTTTAACATGAAAACACTGGGTAATATCAACTAATGACGTCTATTCTGAAACACGTTAATAAATGGGGAAGACAACATTTGATACCAAAACATCTAAGCGCCTTTGAAGTCTAAGTTCAGTAATACCCTCCAGACTGGACTGCCTCTGGAAGTAGCAGGCAATCCATAGAGTAACTCCCCTTTTATGGGGTTCCCATCTAGTTTGTCACTTTCTACTTCTTCCCATCTGCCAGAGATTACCACTTGCATTCAGTCAGACTTTTGGAGTAATATGATTTAACTAGTCTTACATGCAAAGCCATGGAAAGGATTATCATGGAAATGATCAATAATGACATATAAAAACTCCACACACTGGATCCAGCTAGTATGGTTCTGTAAAGAGCAGGTTACGCCTACTTAGCCTGGTGGACTTCTTTAAGAAAGTCAACAAAAACAATGGATGAGGACAAAATGGTTCACACTGCTTGCTTTGACCTAGCCAAGGCATTTGACATAGCACCTGACTTGGACATTGTTGACAAACTGAACAGGGTAGGTATAAACCATTATGTCTACCTAGTAAACAGCCTGCTGGCTCACAGACAGGGCCCAAGAAGTAAGAACAAGTGAGTTTATTTCTATAAAGAGGTCAGGAACCAGCAAAGCTGGTCAGTGATTGCACTTCAGACAATTCCTTTTTACATCTACTTCTCAGAAGTCAAGTCCAACATCAAGGGCCTCTGGCTGACCTACTTTACAGATGATTGAAAATTAGGAACAGTCATAGAATCCCCCACTGACACTAAAGTTCTCCAAGAAGGGCTGACATAAATAACTGGAGTCAGAGCCATGGACTAAAACTAAATGCCAAGAATTGCACAATAGTATCCTTTGGGAAGTCAGACACCCCTGGTAACTACCATATTGACAACACATACCCAAAAGCTGACCAAGTAGTCAGAGACTTTGGGACACATGTAGACAGTAAACTAGCCTTTGGCCATCATGAGTCTATGGTAGTGAGGAAATCATTCAGTGCTGTGCAACTTTAAACAATAGTATGGCATCTAGTTCCAAGGAAATCATTGTTCCACTGTTTTCTGCATTAATCAGACCTATCAGTGAGTGCAATGCCTCCTTTGGTATGTACCTAACCAGGCACATCCAACAATTAGAATGTCCATCAACATTCGTCACTAAAAGAATACAGGCTGTAAATAACATGTCCTACGCAGACTCTTTTGTACAGGCTATATAGGGAAGATCTATGCATCTGATGGACCTCCTGCATATCCGGGAATTAAACAGCACCAGAATTACCCATTCTAATGACTTAAACCATGTAATATAAATACGATTTGCTGGTGAGAGAGGTGTGTATACACTACACCAGCCACATGAAGCAGAGTTCCTCCCTAACCCAATTCAAGGGTGACTTGGTTAACTGGATGGGGAATCAGAAATTCACTGCTGGTTTGTTACCCAAGTCTTTAATGCACACAGGTGGTCTGTAAATGGTTCATCTCTCACGGCCCTCCTTGTAAATGTTTCATCACCTAAATTTCTGCTTACACTACTGGGGGAGCAGAACTTGTCAGAGATTTGAGATGCACGGTTAAGCTTGAAAAGGTCACAGTGTTCACTAACCTAGAGTAGACTTATGAACCAAAGAAGCAAACTAGACTTGTAGCCTATAGAGAGCTAATTAAGCTGTCCCTGAGCCTCCATAGTGGGAAAAATTACCAATAATCATTAACAAAATTTAATGAAGGCATGCAGTGCCAGGAGCTAAAGTGGATTTATTTAATGTATTTATTTATTTGTTTACATTTGTTAACCAGAGTAGAATGCTAATCCTAAATCGATCACTTTTATGTGCAGGACAGGATAACTATAAATAGTATAGTTAATACAAATAATGTAAAAATGCAACTACAGAGCTACTAGTGTGACCAGTCTCATGGGCAAAGCCATAGGAAGACTTATCATGGAAGTGGTCAATGAGGACACAGGCAATCTGCAGACACTGGACCCTTCTCAGTTTGGATTCACCAAGGGCAGGTCATGCTTACTCAAACTGGTGGATTTTTTTAAAAGGTCAAAATAAATGGATGAAGGAAAAAATGGCACACACCACATACCTCAACCTAGCCAAAGCTTTTGACACAATTCCACACTCTGGCGTAACAGAAAAGATAAACTAGGACAAGTTGTTTAGGTCATGTACTAGGTCTTGTAAGGTATCTCTCTTGTGTTCCAGTTGTTGCACATGTCTAGACAGATACATGCGAAAGGGGACATTATATTGAATGATTGGCCTAATGATGGCAGAGTAAAGGGGGACAATGACATCCCTAGATCTAGACATAAACCCTTTGTTTATAAGCTGCATACTATAAAATGACTATATTACAACAATAGACACATGATGGTCAAAACTAATCACTGTTCACATAAGTTGTAAAATCCTGAACAACTGGTTCACCTTTTAGGAGCATTTTCACTTCCTGAAACCATCCCTTTTTCACAAGCTACAGCATTCTGGGGTACAATGAAGACAGCACCCAAATGTATTACTTGTTTCTAGTCTGCTGTATGCTGAAGATGGCACCCAAGTGTATTACTTGTTTCTAGTCTGGGGTATGCTGCAGATGCCACACAAATGTATTACTTGTTTCTAGTCTGGGGTATGCTGCAGATGCCACACAAATGTATTACTTGTTTCTAGTCTTGAGTATACTGCAGATGACACACAAATGTGTTACTTGTTTCTAGTCTGGGGTACGCTGAGGATGGTACGCAAATGTATTACTTGATTCTAGTCTGGGGTACACTGCAGATGACACACAAATGTATTATGTTTCTAGTCTGGTGTACACTGCAGATGGCACACAAATGTATTTCTTGTTTCTAGTCTGGGGTATGCTGCAGATGACACACAAATGTATTATGTTTCTAGTCTGGGGTACGCTGCAGATGGCACACAAATGTATTACTTGTTTCTACTCTGGGGTACACTGAGGATGGCACACAAGTGTATTACTTGTTTCTAGTCTGGAGTATGCTGCAGATGACACACAAATGTATTAGTTTCAAGTCTGGGGCACACTGAGGATGGCACACAAATGTATTACTTGTTTCTAGTCTGGAGTACGCTGCAGATGACACACAAATGTATTATGTTTCTAGTCTGGGGTACGCTGCAGATGGCACACAAATGTATTATGTTTCTAGTCTGGGGTACACTGAGGATGGCACACAAATGTATTATGTTTCTAGTCTGGGGTACACTGAGGATGGCACACAAATGTATTACTTGTTTCTAGTCTGGAGTATGCTGCAGATGACACACAAATGTATTATGTTTCAAGTCTGGGGCACACTGAGGATGGCACACAAATGTATTACTTGTTTCTAGTCTGGAGTACACTGCAGACGACACACAAATGTATTATGTTTCTAGTCTGGGGTACGCTGCAGATGGCACACAAATGTATTATGTTTCTAGTCTGGGGTACACTGAGGATGGCACACAAATGTATTATGTTTCTAGTCTGGGGTACACTGAGGATGGCACACAAATGTATTACTTGTTTGTAGTCTGGAGTATGCTGCAGATGACACACAAATGTATTATGTTTCTAGTCTGGGGTACGCTGCAGATGGCACACAAATGTATTATGTTTCTAGTCTGGGGTACGGTGCAGATGGCACACAAATGTATTACTTGTTTCTAGACTGGGGTACACTGAGGATGGCACACAAATGTATTACTTATTTCTAGTCTGGAGTATGCCGAGGATGGCACACAGATGTATTACTTGTTTCTAGTCTGGAGTATGCTGCAGATGACACACAAGTATTACTTGTTTCTAGTCTGGGGTAAGCTGCAGATGACACACAAATGTATTACTTGTTTCTAGTCTGGGGTACACTGAGGATGGCACACAAATGTAGTACTTGTTTCTAGTCTGGAGTAGGGTGAAGATGGCACACAAATGTATTATTTGTTTCTAGAACAGGATGAATCCCCTTTTGATTAAGGAAAGGCATGATCTCCTCCTTTCTCAGCAAAGATTAGATCTGTGTTAAACACATATTTTGAATAATTTGAAGGTTTTTCTTTTCACAAACTGACTTGGTGCTACGGATTAACCCACAGCTTTATTGTGTATGAATCATTCATTAACAAGATACTGCATGTAAAATCACTGCCTACAACGTATTCAGCTGTAGAAAACTGTACCTGAATGGATCCTTTTTTCCAGTGTGTACATTGAAATTCTGAAGCCACAGATGTATTCCTTACACTAGTGGAAATTAAGCTGTGAACGGGGGCTCTATTTACAAGTTGAAGGAAGGTGTATCTTGGTATACTCCCCCTATAGCAAGGTACAGACAACTCAGAGTTACGATACTACGTGGATAGCACAGCCTCTCCCATGTCTGGAGGTACAGGAGAGGAAGACCCCTGCAAAAACACTTTAAAGATGAAACAGCAAGCTTTTTAATTGTGGTTTGTTTTTCTGAACATTGGCCTACACTTCCGATATAGTCTTTTCTTGCCTGATTCCCTTGTTCACCTTCTGCTTCTGCATTTTTTGGAGAATGTGTTTAATAAAAATATCTTTAGAAAGAAAAAAAGAAAGTGTTAGTGTGACATTTATAGGTTCATCGGTTTGATAGTCAAGCTTACAACTTACCGTCCTGAAGAAGTTTGAATTCCTTAACCTCATTAACACATCATAGCTGGAGGATATAGCAAATCTAATGGCTGATAAATTTAGCTCCAGATTTACCCTGCTTGCCCCTACAACACCTCTCAAGAGATACACTCAACCATAGCCCACCTCCATCTATCACTAGTGAACAAGTCCTCAATGTGCTCACCACCGGAAAATAATATGCATCTCTGGTCAAAAATAACATCCTGGGATGCCTCCTGATTAGCATTAAATGTGACCTACCAATCCTCTAAAATCACTGTTCAGCCTTAGCCTCCTAACTGACGCTGTGGAGAGAGAATGGAGGACTGCAACAGTTATCCATCTGCCCATGCTAGTAGTTGGCCTGACCCTGTGCAGATGGATAACTGTGCAGACAGAATAGAGGACTGCAACAGTTGTCCATCTGCGCAGGGTCAGGCCAACTACTGGCATGGGAGACTACAGTCCATAAGTCTAACTAGTCTCATATATAAAGTAATGGAAAGAAATATAAGAAATAGCACGGATGTTATGAAAAATAAATAAGAAATCTTCAAACACTGGATACAGAGCAGTTATGTTTTGTTAAAGGTACACCATGTGCCTTCTCAACTTGGTGATTTTTTTTGAGAAAGTCACCAAAGCTATAAACATGGGCAAAATGGTACACAGTGTCTGTCCTGACCTGGACAAAAAAATCAATACTATTCTCAATTTGGGCATTGTCAGCAAACTGACAAAACTAGGATTTACAAAACTGGCTCACAGATAGGACACAGAAAGACGGTATAGGGGACTCTACCTTCACAAAAAGATCTCTCACTAGCAGAGTCCCTCAGGGTCTGATACTGGAACTGTTCCCTTTTTGTATCTATCTTTCAGAAGTTAAAGCCATTGTCAAAGGCCTCTGGTTAATCATGTGTGTGAATGACTGCAAACTCTGTGCAACCACTAATCCCACAAGGAGACCAATGTTCTCCAAGAGGGATTGTCACAAGCTAATAACTGGTGCCAGAGCCATGGTCTAAAGCTGAATGCTAAAATTATTGGGAGACACGATGATACAGCAGTTACTGTTGTCACCTCACTGCAAGAGGTTCTCCAGTTTGATTTTTGGCTGGGGTGCCTTCTGTATGGAGTCTGCATGTCCTCCCTGCATTTGTGTGGGTTTCCTCTGGGTGCTCTGATTTTCTCCCACATTCCAAACACAGGCATCTGGAGTGTTTCTCCCTGGGCCTCCGAAGGAAATGGACTCTGTCCCAGTCATACTTTCCTGGTAAGCAAATGTTAAAGAAATAAAAAAATAAATAAAAATGTATAATGGTATCCTATGCAAAGTTGACTTACCAGACAGATAATACACACCTAAAAGCAGACCTTGTTAGGGACATGGAAACATATGTGGACATTGTTTTGGCCATTGACCAATGACGATGTGTCTACTTTTGCAAGGAAATCATTCTATATTGTGCATCTTATTAGCAAGGTTATGACATCCATGTCCAAGGCTGTCATGGCTCTGCTGTGCTCAGCTCTCATTAAAACATCACTGGGTTCAGTCCTCCCTTCGATATGTACCTGACCAGGTATAAGCAACAACTGAAATGCCTATACAGGTTACTCACAAAATAAATACAAGGCACAAACCACACTGAAAATTCTGACTGCCTCAAAGCTTGTCTTTATACTCACTTTCCTACAGTCTACTGTGAGGTGATTTATGCCTGCCTTACAAGCCATCATCTGATCCAGTACTGATGGACTTACTAAACTACATAAACAGAATATGCTCGAGGTACAGGTACATGTCTCAGAAACTACCCCTATGCTGGAACAGGCTTCGCATCCATGTGAAGCAGAGTTCATCCCTGACCCTGCTCAAATGCAACTTGGACAAATGGATGGAGAAACAGAAACTTAACCCTGGACTAGTACCTATGCTCCTGTTGAGAACAGACAGCATATAAATGTTTTGCTATCTAAACCCATCTAGATACCGATGTGTAATTTATCCTGTCATTTACAAATGGAAAACCTGGCTAAGCTTCAAAAGGCTTTCTAGGGTCATTATTGGAACTCTCTTCCATTAAATATCAGAACAACTGCTAATTGCAAAGAGTTCAAAAGACTGCTTAGAAACTTCCTTGCTGATTATTGGCTTTCTACATGTACTACTCCTGGCTAGTGCAGCTAAAAACCTTCTCAGCTATAAAACTCTTTGTAATATGTACTGTAAATTTAAAATAAATGTACTATAAATTTATCAGCATGTCATTTCTAAGAACCTTAACTATCCTGTGGGTTTATTTTTAAAATCTAATACTTCTTTTGTGCTTGTTACTAATGATGTGTATTATATTATTTTATATTGTATTTTATGTATGTAAGAACTGTAATTTCTCTGTACTGTTATGTATTTCTATATGTGGAGCCCCCCCCCCCCCCCCGGCCTCCACTGAAAATGGGTTCTTTAACCCAGTTGGACTATCCTGGTAACAAAATAAAAATAAAATAAATAAAATTAGCCTTAGGAATCATCAATGCAGCTAAAAAAAATAACCTTATGCTATTTAAAACCCCTATCTACCCCTTATTAATATAATTGATAATAACAAAACATAATTAATCATTTCCCTCATTTCTGAACACTGGGGCTTAACCTTGATCATTAAGTTTGTCATTATATAGACAGAATTACTAATGTAGTACTGTCTCAAACTCTGGTGCAGAATCATTTACTTTCCCTTTTAGTCTGCTCTTCTCAAACTAAAAATGTTCTTGTCCCTGAACTGCAATACTATCTTCTTCTGATTATCTTTTACTCAGCAAAAAAATCCCAAAGACTGCAGATAACAGAAAATAAAACTTGCAGATTTGCCTTCCTTGCTGATAGCATATCTCACCATTGTAATCTCCTACCATGTCTAACGTGGATTCCAGTCACGGAAAGGTCAGTTTTACTCCCTAAGTAGTTTGAGATGGAAACTACCCACCCAACATCAGGAATACTCTGTAAAATGCAACCAGGAGAAAGCTATCCCATTAAGCAAAGCTCCATATAAAACAGCTACTGGAGAACATGCCTTCTCTTGCCTAGGCCCAGCATTATGGACCAGACTCCCTTTTTCAGTGGAAGCGTGGGGAGAAAAGCTCCACAGACATAATTCAATTAATAATAAACAAGATAAAATTAAGTTAAGGAGCTGCTTGTACTCTAGGGTGAGAGCATGTCTCTGAGAAAGTATGTAACACAAATAGTGCCCTGGGGAAATTGAGCTAGGCTCTTTAAAGGTCCTTTTGACTGCATGCCTAGTAACTACCTTTGAACCTGATGCAACATCTTGCAAGGTGTTAATTAATGAATCTGTCATATGTTTTTCTAGTACTAATATTTATATTAAGCATTTGGTTCCTTGATCTAATGTTAGCACCCCGTGCAGTGAATTAAAGACATAGGAGTTCAGTAGAATCAGTTCACACACTGTGCCATATACCAGGCGTGGATGGGGGATCGACATTTAGTAACTTATAAGAAATTGGATAACATTGCAATTAATGAAGCTTTTCATGATAGCTCAGGCTTCCCAGTCGAATGATTTTTCTTATATAGCATCATACATTTTTAAGTTTTTGCTGGACTCTTTTAGAAGGTTAAAATATACAGCACAGTCTTCAATAACGGCTGGAATTAGTGAGGTAAAAAGTGAGATACTGATCGCCTGTGAGCCCTAAACATGCCCTTTAGAAGTGTATCATTTTTAAAATATAAATTGCCTGATTACTACAAATTCCTAAACAATGGCATCCAAGCAATAAACAAGGAATTTAATAATCTAGTAAATCACTGTGCACACTTCCTTCCATCATAGGCAAAGTAATAAATGTGGTAAACATCCAACTGGTGGGATAACAGAATCAACAAATTATATAACAAGAAACAGAAAGTAGTGTGGTACAAGAATTTATAAATTGTAGGAGCTGGTTTAAGCCTTAAAGCAATACAAATGCAGTCTATGATGTCGCTACTGTGACATGAACCCAAGCTCCTGTTGAGGGAATAGAGCCCACGACCTTCTCATCTCCTCAGTATAAAAGGTAAAGCTGCCACCTGCTGAAGCTATAACACGTCTCACAGTAGTGGTTTAATGTAGAACAAGTACCACTTAAAACAAGAGCAGGTCTTTTGGAACTGGGTCCCTTGACTTCAAAGTTTCAGTGTACAGTTTGAGTGCATTCCCCTCACAGTCTGTGCTGTCACTGTGCATTTCTGTCTCACAGAGGGATTTTTTTAGTCACAGTATTAAAAAAAAAAAATACATATATATATCTCTCTCTCTCTCTCTCTCTCTATATATATATATATATATATATATATATATATATATATATATATATATATGTTGTATTTAACTTAAATGCAGCTCTTATCTGGTGATTCTGAATGTATTTTTCGAAAATTCTGCACTGCAGTAATTTTATCTATTCACAGCGCTCTGTGAATGACAGGTATTATTTCCCTGATTTTTATTGTAAAATCCGACTTCCAGTTCATTTTACAAAAGTTACACTCCGTGCCAATTATTGAAAAAAACTCCTTATATTTGTGATTCAAGTTCATAAAAACAAATGTTGATACTTTCAGAAAAATAACTGAAAACTACTGAAGTTGTAAGCTTGCATTTAATTTTGTTGGATATGACTTGATAACTTTTGGCAATTTCAGCAGTCTGATGCAGATCATAAACTGGAACTGTTTCACTGGAGATGAATTGGACAGCAGTTATTTTCTTCTTCAAATCCAGATATAGTTTTGCACCTACAAATAAGTTTTGTATTTGGTACTAGTTCACCGGTATAGGAACATGGTGCCCATTTGCTCTGCTAGCAATCCAGAATTACTTAGTAACATGGGAAGCCAGGGGATCCGACAGGGGTAAAAGCTTGGATGGCAAAAGACAGCTTGCCAACCTCAGGCGAGTGAACAGTGATTGCCCAAACCTGTATCACTTGCTGGTGGACCCCAGAAGTGACATAGTCGTATGTAAGTAATTAAGTGACAGGTCACATTCTTGTGCAGTACACACACACATACACACACACACACACACACACACACACACACACACACACACACACACACACACACACACACACACACACACACACGTACACTAAATTACAAAATAAACTAAGTTTTCCACTTAAAGTACAAAAGAACTTTCCAAATGAGAAATAAACAGTGCTCAACTTCTCTTTTTTCTTCTGAGGTAGGGTTCATAGGTTTGTATTAGGCTAACTGCCCATGTGGACCATTTTAAGCCTAGCCAATTACCCCATGTGAGAATCAAACCCTGAACCTTGTGTCTACAAGGTAAACACCTTAACCATTATGCCATCCTCCCACTTCATGAGCATTTTATATAGATATTTTGGCTCAAAAGATTTTAAAAACTCCCATGATGATATGAATATGCATTTAATCATTCCCTATTATGTTGTCAATGTTTCAGCAGTTTAGCAGTTTCCATCAGTCATCTTACGGTTTAAGCAAAACATTTCTGCAAGGCAATGCATGAAGGCAGCAAATTTTATTTTAATAACTCTTCTCAATCCCAAAATGTTATCATGTACCGCCTGTTCTTTTTTTCCATCACATACATGCACACACACACACACACACACACACACACACACACACACACACACACACACACACACACACACACACACACACACACACACACACACACACACACACACAAACAAACACAAACACACGCACGCGAGCGCGCATTGTAACACATTCCCAATAAACATGGATAAAGCTGTCTTCATTTCCACACCTACTTTATCCCTGTTTCTGCACTCGCCATACAACACAAGCTTATCCGTGACTGTGGCTAGTATTAAATTAATGTTTGTGGGTCTGATGTGGGGATATCAGCAATATCTCAAAGTAAGATCTGCAATCAGAAATTCCCCGTTTGTAGAACAAGGATATTCAAATATTTACAGTATTCTGGGAGTGACAGGGTGGGTAATAAAATATTTTACTAGCATACTAAAAAATACAGGTAACTCCATAAGAAACCACTCAAAGGTAAAATACAGATGCTGAAGAATGCAATGAAGAAATATTGATGCCAGAACATTAAATAAGCTCTTATTTAACAATTAAGCAAGCTCTTAAACAAATGGGATATTACAGCTGAGAAGACTCGTGAACATTCTGTGCCATGTGCCATCTCCACTACATAAACATGGTAGTTAAAACCCTGCAAAAGTCTTACCCAATGAAAAAATCATCAAGTGTTTGCTGCTTTTCTAATTCCTGGACTTGACCACCTCAACATATGAGCAACTGTGAGGAAACAAAAATATTTTTCTGGGGGGGGAGGCAAGCCCTCTGCAAACCCCATGTGGCAGTAAGTCCAAACACTAGCAACCTTTATTTTCCTCATCTCATGATTACATCATGTCTAGGAAGCAGCAGTCAATGTTAAGCCATGCACTGCCCATGTTGCTCTTTCTTCATGGTGTGTTGACATGAGACTGCCCAAATACTGCTTATAAATGAGTTACTAAATCTATACAAAGAAGTCAGCAGAAACTTGTAGCACCTTCCACTGACTCATGCAACTACCTCTACTATTACTTCATCCCACCCAAAACAATCCCTCCCCTACTAAAAAATAATTTTCTCTTTAATATCTATTGTACTATACTCTCCAATCTCAAATATACTGTTACCCTCTCCGTGCATAATATTTTCCTAACCTACTAATGGCTAGTTGCTATATATTTTGAAATGTTAAACCTACAGTTGAGTTTATAACAAAAATATTCACTTTGTGTAAATGTTGAAATTTCTGTATTGAATTATGTCTTTTCATTTTTGTAACATTGTGACAAGCCAATTGCAAATATCATGGAGCTTATCTGTAAATGTTTAATTAGCTGTATGAACTATGTCCTTTTGTAACATGTGAATTGTAACTTGCAATTATTGTGGAGCGTTTCTCCCCGGGCCTCTACTGAAAATGGGCTCTTCTTGGCCCAGTGGACTTCCCCGGTCATCAAACTTAAATAAATCAAAAATAAATAACTAAAATAAATAAATAAAATGTCAGCTTGAGCTGGCATGTTCAAACAAGTGAGTATCCAACTTTAGAGATTGAACAATTGTATATGAGGCTTTTGGGCCTGCATTTAGATGACACATCACACTGAGAAGCACAAATCTACATGAAATACGGCTGATATGGCCTGCCACTGTTATGCTTTGCAAAGAATGTTTGTGACAGTTACGAAATATAACATAAAACATGGCAACACAATTCTACAATAAGAAGTCAAAATATGACCACATGTATGTAAGTAACATTGATAAATAATCTATACAAAAGTACTTTGTAAAAAAAAAACAAAAGATAAAAGAAAAGAAAGTGGAAATAATGATTCTGATAAAAATGTGTTGACATAAGGAAGAAATGTTTGACATTGACAGACATGCATAAATTTTATAACAATATGTTTGCTAAGGTAGTTTTATTATGCTGTTTTCTTGAGTGAAATGTGCTCCTTTCAAATGTTTGATGTACGTTTGCTTTAGTCTTAAAGGGAAGCCCCAGTTTTACTGATTGAGGTATTAAACATATTCAAATTTGTCTGTTTATTTATTTATTTTTAACAGCATCTGTAGAATGGTTCACAATTACAATTATACATGGTCTAGGGGTAAAGTACAAACCGTTTCTTGAATTATCTTAAGTCATATGCATTCATAATTTTCAGATTCGGTAAGCCAAGGTTTCTCTGTGTTCCACATCAGTTTAAGATGTGGTATTTTCACACACACACACACACACACACACACACATCTTTTATTTATATATTTATTTAACATTTGCTTACTGGGAAAGTCCAACTGGGACACAGCCCACTTTCATCAGAGGCCCGGAGAGAAAAGCTACAAATACATGTGTTTGGAATGTGGGAGGAAACTGGAGCACCCGGAGGAAACCCACGCAAATGCAGGGAGGATATGTAGACTCCGCACAGAAGGCACCCCAGCTGAGAATCAAACCGCAGAACCTCCTGCTGTGAGATGACAATGCTAAATGGTGCACCACTGTGCCACCCCTTTTTTTTTACCCTACTAGTCATTTGAGCAAAGTTGATTCATTTTTATTTCTCTGCCATGTTCTCCAAGCTATGCATAATGAAACTGCAAATCATTTTTTAGAAAAAATCAAATAATTTTACTCTAACAGTAGAAACGTTAGTTGTATCACAATCCTGTAGCAAACTTTTATTGACCTTCTTTCTTTAATCTTGGGTTTGATTTCCCTCAGTAACTACTTGCAGACTATGTGACTCTGATCAAGTCTGTTAATCAGGTAAGTTTCCCAGGCTGCTTGTATCAGGTAAGTTTCTCAGGCTGCTTGTGTTTAATACACCTATCTGCTTAACAAACCAATAAAATAAAAACATTAAAAATAATTTTCCAAAATATTTGGATGGTGCAGGGGGTTGCATTGTCACCTCTCAGCAAGAAGTTCTTTGGTTTGATTCTCAGCTGGGGTGCCTTCTTTGTGGCGTCTGCATGTCCTCCTGTGTTCATGTGAGTTTCCTCCCACATTCCAAAGACATGTGTCTGGAGCGTTTCTACCTGGGCCTCTGCTGAAAATTGTCTTGTCCAAGTTGGAGTTTCTCGGTAAACAAATGTTAAATAAATATTTGACTTTTAATATACAAATATTGTGCTATCTAGTCACCTCTTTGCTATAATTCTATTATTTAGTTCATAGTACTAGGCTATCTACCCTTGTGGGCCATTTCTAAGCCTAGCCAATCACTCCAAGTCAGAATCAAACTTTGGACCTTGTGTCTGTAAGGTAAACACGTTAACCATTATGCCAACCTCCCCCCTTAAATTTTCAATAGTAACAATACATTAATGCAGCACTCTAATAAGCAGAAAATGAATCTGATCTGTTATTCAGTTTTGTCAAGTGCTGTCCTCTAAAATACATTTTAACGAGAGCATTCGTGTACTGAGAAAAAAATAAATAAAAATATTACTTATTAGACACAACAGAAATAAAGCTGATATCAAAAACAAGGATACAGTAAGTTATATCTTTTTATGTTACATATATTTTACACATCACTAACCATCAGCTGTGTATAGAAGGAAATACCCATTTAACTGCAAAGAGTTTGAGAAGCTGCCCATTGCTTTCAGGCAAAAGTTGGGCAAAACAAAAAACAAAAAAACCCCAAACCAGAGCAGGGAAGACAAAGTAAAGTAAATCAAAAAGGTATCAAATCCTGAAGGTTGCCAACACCCTGGAGCAGGTAAAAATGTAATTACAGCTCTAAAAGCTGAGTGTCAGTCATATTAACTGAAAATGATGAGCAAATTAGCGGCATCCAGCTGCATGAAACTGAACATGTCAACATTAGTTCCTAATAAATGTGTGATTACAAGATGCATTACAGACCGAATGCAGCAAGTATTGCAGAAGAAACAAATTACCAGTTTCACCACTGTTCATACGTCTAGCATTTCCAGCCAAACTTTAAATTTTATGGAAAATATTATATGGAAAGTTTTAACATCCTGCATAATTTTCATTTTTCTAAGATAGATCAACAGAGATTATTAACATACAATGATAGGTTCCATAGGAGATTACTAGGCTAACAGCTTAAGGGCCCTTAACAAGCCTAGCCAATATAACCCGATTTTACCCACTATATGGCCCTAGGGGCAAGAGGATGACATGGATTCGTTCCTGAGTATTGAGTATCTTACATATTGCCCCCATCCATAAGGGACAAAGGCACTTCCTGGTGTGAATTTCTGATTCTCCATCCATTGATCCAAACTGCATTTAAAAAGGGCCACGGAAGGACTCTGCTTAATGTGAATATGAAGCCTGTTCCAAAGAAGGGGCAATCTCTTAGACATATGTCTGTCTCCCAGCGTGTCTTGTTTGAGTCGGTGACTAAGTCTAGGTGACACTTGTGCTGTTTGACTTGCAGATGTGTAGTAGCACCACCAAGGCTGAATTTCTGAGTGCCTTGTAGGTCAGGCATAGGTCACCCCTTAATAATCGGTAGGTGACAGTGTAAAGAGATAGGGTTTTTAACCACTCTGCATAGTTCATGTTGTTCATACCCTGTGTTTTCTTTGAAGGAATCTCTAATTTAGCTCCTGCTGCTGCAAGTGCCTAGTCAAGTTCATAGATTCATAGGTGTGTACTAGGCTAATGGCCTTAGAGCCTTTACAAGCCTAGCCCATAGAAGTGCCCTGACATTGTGCCACCTGACGATAGTTCCCAGTGCATCTATCAAGTAGAGCCACTGGAGTGATCTCCAGAATGAACTTTCTATTTCCCATCCACTCATCAAGATTTCTCTTGAAGAGGACCAGTAAGGTGTTCTGCTTGACATATGTGGGAGGTCAATTCCAGAGCACAGGCAGTCTCTGGGTGAGGAACCTGTCCCTCCAGCATCTTCTGTTGATTGTGGTAATAAGGTTGAGGTCTCTGGAGTGTGTGGTGTGAAGGGACTGGGATTTCTTTAGATGTAGCATTTCTAACAGAGCTGGGTCAGACATTGCTTTGTAAGTCAAGCAAAGGTCGTCTTTTAGTAGACGATATGAGACAGAATAGCTGGAGTTTTTGAGTCTGTCCATGTAGGACATGTGTTTAAGGCGTAGGATCCTCTTTGTGAGGTACTTTTGTGGCATTTCCTTCATTCTGTGTTACTGTTACTGTTTTTATAAGTCTAATATAGTAGTATGTAGTATAAGTTTATCTCCTATTTTTAGTATTTGTTCTGTGTTGAAACTTATTTTTCTTCCTACCTTGTATTTTTACTCATATTATGCCTTACGTGATAAATCTTTGTTTATTGCCTGTACTGGAGCTTTTCTCCCCGGGCCTCTACTGAAAACGGATATTATGTCCAGTTAGACTAGCCCGGTCAACAAATGTAAAATAAAAAATAAATAAAATTTCCAGCTGTTGCATGTGTCTAGTGAGGTACATGCCAAATGGGGCATTACACTCGGTGATTGGCCTAATGAGGGAAGAGTAGAGAGAAATGATGACCTCTTTCTTCCCGAATTCAAAACCCTTGGTAATAAGATGTGCCACATAGAAGGACTTTCTGACCACAGTGGCAATGTGGTGGTCGAAGGAGAGGTTGCTGTCAAACTGTGTCCCCAGATCTCTTATAACAGCTTCAGTGTTCAGTGGGCTACCATCAATGTGGTAATTAGTGGGAACGGAGTTTTTCCCAAAGGGGATGATGATGCATTTTTGGCATTAAGCTTAAGCCATGGTTTTAACACTAGTCAATGGTCTCAGCGAGGCCTTTCTGTAGGATGTCTACATCACCTGGGGAGTTAATAATGGCTCCCAACTTGCAATCATCTGCAAACGTGGTCAACCAGAGTCCCTCCATGTCAGCCTGAAATTCTAGGAAGTAGATGCCAAACAGGAGAGAACCCAGGACCAATCCATATGGGACTCCACTAGTGACTGGCCAGCAGTCTGACTTGGAGTCCACTACTTTCACACTGTGGGTTCTATCTGTTTGCCAATTTGCAACCCACCTAGTGATATAGGGGTTGATGTCTAGTTTGGTGAGTTTATCAATAATACTTAAGTGACTGACTCAAAGAAGTCAACCAGGTTGAGCAGGCATAATCTACCTTTCACAAAACCAAATTGTGTGGGAACTAGAGTTTGGAGATTCCCTATATCCTTCTTAATTATGTCCATGATGATGCGCTCCACAGACTTACATATCAGAGTCATCAGGCTAATGGGGCAATAATTCCCAGGGTCTGTAGTCGCTCCCCCTTTATGAAGAGGGATGACTGTAGCAGTGCGGCATTTGGTAGGGACAAAGCCTGCGGTGAGGCTGTGAATGAACAGAGCACACAGATGTGGTGCCAGTTCACTTTGTAGTTCATGTAGAACACATCCAGGGATATTGTCGGGTCTCATGAAAGCTGTATTCTTGGCCTTGTACAATGCAGCATTAACCTGTGCTGCAGTAATGTTGTGTGCCTGGCATTCCTCCGTTATTGTGATTGGTCCTTTAGGAGAGGAGAGACGGGTAAAGTTGGCACTGAATCTGTCGGCCAGTATGTTGGCAATATCTGTTGGCTCAGAATAGCAGGTACCATTGTCCAGTAACTCAGAGCAAACCTGGGTATTGCCATGGAGATCCTTGATATATGTTGTGGTTGTTTTCAGTGTCTACCGCAATTCTGTCTTCATAGCTAACTTTGGAGGTTTTGATGAGGGATTTCAACTTTTTGTGGAGGCTAATAAGGGAATTTTTCACTCTTGGGACTTCACTTTTTTCTGCAACAGTTTCTTCCTTCTGTTGTAGAGTTTATTAATGGCAGGGGACCACCAGATTAGCTTTCTTTTATTGGAGGAGACTGTTTTGGTTCTGTTTGGGTATGGCTAGTTCCATGCATTTATGTACGTGTTCATACAGTGTATGATTCAGCAGTCATGCATCTATTTTCCATTGACATGGGTGCCATGAACTTAGCCACCTCTGTTTTTAGGAGCCCAAAGTCAGCTTTAGAGAAGTTTTTCGTGGTGGTTACCTTTGCAGGGGGTGTGGGTGAGATGTGGATTTCCATGGTGATTAGTTTGTGGTCAGATCGCACCAGGGAGGAATTGACTATTGGTGTAGAGCAATGGTTGCCCATGTTAGTAATAATCAGGTCAAGGATGTTGCTTCCTCTAGTGGGGGTAAGAATTAGGTGGTCCAGGGCATTGGAATTGAATTTCAGGACGTTTCGGGCCAGTGTATTGGTGCATGAGTATTTTTCCCAGTTGATGGAGGGGTAGTTGAAGTCACCTAGTATTTGAGTGTTAGGTTGGACCCTAATATTCTCCAAGGTGCTTAGGAACCTGGAGTGAGTGTCTTGTGACATGGTTGGGGACCTATAGCAGGCTACGACCTGAATCGCTGTCTTACCCAATGTCAGTTGTACCTGAAGTATCTCAGATGCGTTATGCTGGGCTACTAGTCGGGAGGTGTGCATATCCTTTACGAATATGGAGACACCTCCACCTTTGGAGCTTCAGTCCATGTTCTACAAGTAAATACCAAATCGCACATTGTACTCAATGATTGGTCTAATGAGGGATGAGTACAGTGGGACTATAATTTCCTTGGATCTGGATGCCATACCATTACTTAAAATTTGTGCCACATAAAAGTATTTCCTTACCACTCTGGACACATGGCTGTCAAAGTTCAGGCTAGTATCTATCTATGTACCTAGATCTCTCCCTTCTAAGTCTACTCTAAGGGGAATGCTCCTGATGCTGTAATTTGCAGAGGTATTTGACTTCCCAAAGGGTATGATAATGCCTTTTTTCCATTTAGTTTTGGGCTATGATTCCAGCACCAATCATTTGTCTGAACTAGATCATCCTGAAGTTTATCTGCACTGTTGGATGATTCAGTGATTGCCCACAGCTTGCAGTCATCAGCAAACTTTGTCATCTAGAGGCCTTCCACATTTGCCTTGACTTCTGAGTATATTCTGAACAGGGATGGTCCTAGGACTGAGTCCTGTGGCACATCACTAGTAACTGGTCTTTTGCTGGATATTGATTTACCCACTTTAACCACAAGTGTCCTGTCCATGAGACAACTGGCTAACCATCTGGTGACATAAGGAATTATGCCCACTTTTGTGAGCTTATTCGTAATACCTGAGTGGAGAACTGTGTCAAATGCGTTGGACAGGTCGAGGTAGGCAGTATATACTGCGTTACCCTCATTCATGGCCTTAGGGACTTTCTCAAAGAAATCTACCAGATTCATCAGGCATGACCTGTCCTTACCCTTAACAGATTGAATTGGGTTGGGACGGTTTGGAGGTCTCCTGTGTCATTATTTTTGTTGTCCAGGATTATTCTTTCCATACCTTACATATAAGACTAGTCAAACTTATGGGTCTCAAAACTCGAAAAGAAAGAAAAGGCAGTTCACAAACTCTACTGGCAGCAAATTTAAATTGAAAAACAAGTTCACAGTGCTGAAAAGTCACAACAAAGTCTAATAAAGGATTTTGTGTGACTTTCCAGCATCGTGGACTTGTTTTTCAATTTAAATTTGCTGCCAGTAGATTCCGTGAACTGCCGTTTCTCTCTTTTAAACTTATGGGTTTGTAATTTCCCAGGTCATAGACAGTCCCTCTTTAAGCAGAGGGATGACTGCCAGAGGCTGTGGTCAAATAAAAACCCTTATGGGCCTGATAAGTCCTGATTTAAGCTGTTTAAGAGGCAACCTGATATATTGTCAGAACCCATTGAAACAGTGCTAAACTGTTCTTTGGTGATAATTGATGGTGATGTCATGGAGGGTATTTTTTGGGGGGAGAATTGGGGCTGATCGGGAGGTGAAATCTGAGCTGAATTTGTCAGCCAGCAAATTTGCTGCATCTTCCAGCTGACTTTAGGTGATGCTAAATATAACTAATTTGCACAATGTTGGGTGTTGCCCTTAAGATTGTGGACATAACTGAAAACAATGCCTTATGGTTATGCTTAGCTTTGGAGGCTATTTTTACCTCAAAGTCTGCTGTCAGAGACTTGACTAGTACCCTGATTTACTAGTTTAGACTAATGAGGGGCTTTTTGCTCTGTTGTGTACATTCCCTGAATTTATTTCTTTTGTTGTATAACCTGTTAGTACTAGGGGGGGTCTACTAGGGTGGTTTGTTTTTGTGTTGAGACCTGGGTTTATTTCCATCTGGTACTTTCATTTTTATGGTCATGCATGGCTTTTTTATATGCCTCGATATAGGTTTCCATGTTTTCTTGATTTGGGGGACGTTGAAAACTAGCTATGTTGCCCCTTAACAGGGGGAAATTTACCTTAGAGAAGTTATTAAAGTTTTTGGTTTTACAAACTTTGAGACAGAAAATGCATCCCACAATACCTCTGCTTATTCTGTTAGACTTTTGAATTAATACCACTACTTATGCTCCTGGTTTCAGTTTTTGCCTGTGATATTTTAAATTAATTCTATACTCAAACGTTAAGCATGCAGATACATCAAGCTACTTCTAGTGAGTTTGTTTCTTTCGGCTTTTCCCAGTTAGGGGTGGCCACAGCAGAACTCCGGTCCGCTAATGATTGGCAGTAGATTTTTGACGTGCTGGCTTGCCAGGCCTAATGCACAACCTTCAATGAAGGAACGCCCATTCACGCATGTTGCCACACAGAAGACGCTCTAACTGAGAATCAAACAGGCAACGTCTAACTGTGAGGCGACAACACTACCGCAGCACCACCACCGAAGAAGAAGCTACTTCTAGTGAGTATAGTGGTAGAAAGCAAAATGTATGTGATGTATCTGTAAGAAGCAATTCACCTCCATTAAAAGCAAATGGACCAATGACTACAGGACAGGAGAAATAGCAGCCTGTCCTCTGCACTAGGATATCAATAAAGCATTTTACTTAGTGTCACAAAACTCTCCATTCAAAAACAGTGTGTGTCACAAAACTATCCATTCAAAAAAAAGGTAAATCCCAGCAGGGTAGCTGATCCTTCAGATAAGATGTTAAACCAGGGATCCATCTGTTTGAGTTGGTGGTAGCTCAGGTGGTTGTAAAAGATCCCATGACACCTACTGCAAACCGTAGAGGAAGCTCCATGATGTCCTGGACAAATGTGCCCCAGTAGTATAAACACCACCATGCATCACCCTTGAAAAGAGGCAACTAGCCTAATTACCTGGTTAACAAACGAAAGATAGATAGACCGATAGACAGATAGATAGATAGATAGATAGATAGATAGATAGATAGATAGATAGATAGACAGACAGACAGACAGACAGATAGATAGATAGATAGATAGATAGATAGATAGATAGATAGATAGATAGATAGATAGATAGATAGATAGACAGACAGGCAGATAGATAGATAGATAGATAGATAGATAGATAGATAGATAGATAGATAGATAGATAGATAGATAGATAGATAGATAATCTTTTGAGCAATACTGCAATAACTAAATTGTTGCAACAAAGTACATCTAAAGTAACAATGTCCTGCTGTGGGATTCAGTGCTCTGATTATGGCTGGGCTTACGAGTAAATACTGTTTTCACCTGCCTGACTTCACATGGAACAAGCTGATAAAGGCATCCCCAACAAATGCGTGAATGAATTTCTCATCAACATCTGGATGAAACATAACAGTCTTCAATATTCTGAGTGCAGTGTACCAGACAGCACTAGACAGTGGCAGACTTTGTGGGCTCTGAGCCACATGTGGCAGGTAGAATTACTTAGTAATAAACAGCAGATTTGTACAGCACTCTGTGCTAGGCAGCATTGCACCATTAATGAATGCACAGATTGACAGCCCAAGATTCTAAGCAACATACATCTTTGCTTGAGTCCACAAGTTCTTAGTGCAACATGCCACACACAAGCACTCTGATACAGAATACACAAGAACAAAAACTATCTTTCAGGGAGTTTTGCCTGCAGTGGGCTGCAGAGGTTCAAAGCCTTCTTTGTCAAGCAATATGTTAATTAACTGACAAATTGTACAGGTTTTGACTGCCGACTTACAGAAAGCACTAGTCAGTGGCATATCACACTGGTTGTGAGTGTTGTGTATCAGGGACATACCTTGCCAGAAAACCAAAATTCTATGAGGAACAGGCCAAAAACATAATTCAAAAATCTGGACATTCTGCGAAAATCTGGACAGTTGAGAGGTATGGGACTCAGAAATCAATAGTTTTTAACAGACTGCTCAGGCTATGAACTTGTGGTCCATTTTCAAAAGATAGTTTGGGAGGTGTTGAAGTCCTTACATAGAATAAGTCAAATTTCAGATATACAAATATCAGTAGAACAGTTTCCACAATCATTACAACACAATCCTGCAATTATGACATCATAAATTGCATCGAAGGACCCACAGATTACATAAATAAGTAGAATAAGATTTTGGTTCCCATGGGCAGGTAATTTTCTGGCTGGCAATTTATTTTATTTAGTTACATTTGCTTACCTGGATAGTTTGTCTGGTCAAAAGTACCCATTTTCAGTGGAAGCCCAGGGTGAAAACTCCAAAGCAGCAACACAGAAGTGTACTTCTGCATTACTATAATTTTTTGATTTATACAGTTGATAGGTGAATAACAGTACATAGATTGTTAAATTCACATGCAGAATCATGCATCCAAAAACATTATATCATCATATACAGAGCTATGCAATCAAAAACATCCAGGAGCATACATGACTTAAATTCTTATTTTCAACACCTTAATTGGTAGGTATATTACATTTGTACATAAAAGTTAATCTACAGTTCTTCCTAGCAATTTGGAATCAGAGAAATGCTGTTCATTTGGCATTACATTATAACAATTATAACACCCTAGCCAAAAGGTTCCTAGAATTTATAAATGCTATGGAACAACTTGTTACCACTCCCACAAGAGGGGAAAACATACTGGACCTGATCATCACCAGCATAGGGACTCTATGCTCCAGACCAGAAGTGTATCTCTCACTGGTAAGATAAGACCATAAACTAATCTCACTGGATATTCACATCCCGACCCCACCCCCTGCCCAGAAAACCACAGTGAAAAACTTTTCTAAAGCAAATTTCACACTCCTCAAAACCGAGGTGGAATCCTTCAAAGCCCCCGGGCCTGTGGAAAATACGGCTCAGACCACAGAATCCTTTATAAACACATTCTATGAACACCTTCAGGAATGCATGGATCATGCAATCCCAAATAAAACCAAGACCCAATCCTCCAAAGGCAGACATCCTGTCTGGTGGACCCCAGCCTTAAACAAACTATACAATAGAAGGAGGAAGCTACTACATGATAGAGCAAAATCCCAAAAAGGGAAGGCATCTCTGATCAGTATTAACATAAAACTAATGGCACTCATAAAATCATCTAAGGCCAGCTTCGAGAGAAAAATTGCACAGGACACTAAGGATAGTCACAAGGCTTTCTTTAGTTATGTTAGGAACCCGGGTGGGAATTCCCAGATATGCTCAGAATGAGTCCAAAATGACAAAAAATACACCGAACCCACAGACATTGCCAACATCCTAGCTGACAGGTTCAGCGCAAACTTCTCCCCCTCATCCCCACCAAAAAGGCGAATATCTATCCCAGCAGAGTGCTGCCCCCCTGACATCTCAGATGCTCAGGTAAGAGCCGCCCTCTCCAAAGCAAAAAACACAGCATCAATGGGACCAGACTGTGTCCTGAGTTGCGTCCTACATGAACTCCAAGAAGAGCTAAACCCAAACATAAAACTACTGTTCAATCTCAGCCTTACTACAGGATATGTACCCAAAGAATGGCGTACAGCAACAGTGGTCCCTCTCCACAAAGGTGGTGCCTCAACAGATCCTGGAAACTATCGCTCCATAAGCCTGATTAGCTTGGTCTGCAAAGCTATGGAAAGGATCATCATGGACCTCATAAATAAAGATATTGGGGACCTACAGACATTGGATCCTACCCAGTTCGGCTTTGTTAAGGGCAGATCCTGCCTCTTAAACCTGGTCGATTTCTTTGAAACAGTCACCAAGGCCATTGATGAGGGGAAGGTGGTCCACACAGCCTACCTGGACCTCGCAAAAGCCTTCGATACAATACCCCACTCGAGCATTATAGATAAGCTCACCAGCTTAAATATAAACCCCTATGTCACTAGATGGGCTGCAAACTGGCTCAAGGACAGAACCCATATGGTTAGAATTGCTGGAGCCATGTCAGACTCCAAACCAGTTACAAGTGGCATCCCACAAGGCTCAGTCCTGGGACCTCTCTTGTTCGGTATATATTTCTCGGAGGTACAGGCAAACATGGAAGGACTGTGGCTGACCAAGTTCGCAGATGACTGCAAACTGGGCACCATAATCGACTCTCCAGCCGACACAAGCATCCTCCAAAAGGGCCTCATAGAAACAGATAACCGGTGCCAGAGCCATGGCCTCAAGCTAAACGCCAAAAAGTGTATAGTCATCCCCTTTGGCAAAAACAAAGTGCCCACAAATTACCACATAGGTGGTAATCCATTAAGTATGGAAGAAGTAATTAGTGACCTGGGGACCCAAGTTGATAGCAATCTCTCATTTGACAACCACGTGGCCAAAGTGGTTAGAAAAACATTTTATATAGCTCACCTAATCATGAAGGGATTCACATCTAAATCAGGGGAGGTCATCGTGCCTTTTTACTCATCCCTCATCAGGCCCATAATTGAGTACAATGCCCCTTTTGGGATGTACCTTACCAGATACCTGCAGCAACTGGAAAGACCCCAAAAGTACCTCACCAAGAGGATCAAAGGGCTCAAACAGATGCCATATGCTGCCCAGTTAAAGAAACTCCAGCTCTTCTCAGTGGCATACCGCCTGCTCAGAGGTGATCTGTGCCTGAC
Organism: Protopterus annectens; assembly: GCF_019279795.1. Classification (NCBI taxonomy): domain Eukaryota; kingdom Metazoa; phylum Chordata; order Ceratodontiformes; family Protopteridae; genus Protopterus; species Protopterus annectens. The sequence goes on from NC_056729.1 coordinate 1,775,446,770, forward strand.
GTATAAAGCCATGTCCAACCCGGAATTAATGGACATGCTGCACCTCAGAAAATCCAAATCCCATCGAGCTACACCCTCGAGAGACTTGAACCTCAGCACTGAAATAAATAGGACATACTGGAGGGACAGATTCATAACCCAGAGGCTCCCTTCACTCTGGAATAAAATCCCAGTCCAGGTTAGGCAGAGTCCCTCATTGACTCTCTTCAAGAGGAATCTTGATGAGTGGATGGGAGATCGTAGGTTTACCCCGGGTATCACTTCTGTGTCACTGTTAGACAGAGGCACAGTATACTAACCTTGAAAAAGGGCATAGCAAAATTAATTTACAATGTGTGGTGAAAGTCAAACACACTCTGGCTAGGCTTATAAATGCCCTAGGGCAGATAGCCTAGTATGAACCTATGAACCTATGAACAGAAGAAAGAAATGCAATGGATGGATGCAGGAAGACAACAGCGGGTAAGAAAAACTGAAAGGTCTACAGTACTCGATATGGGTTAGATAGTAGTGTTGGTCAGGGTTAAGAATATGAGATAGGTTAGCCAGAAATGGATCAGCCAGGAGTGAAAAAGGTAACATTAGCCAAGAGTTGAATATGAGCTTAGCCATGTATTACTTAGATATTGTTTTAGGGAGGATTTGAAGGCTTCTAGGTTAGTAGCTGCCCTTGTAGTTAGGGGTAGAGAGTTCCAGACATCAGATAGTGAGAGTAAAACCTTTGCCCTGGTACTTTTGAGGGGTTGAAAATATGTAGGAGCTATTTGTCTTCAGACCTTAGGATTCTGTTTGGGATGTAGGCGTTTACTATATGACTAAGGGCTGGGCATGCTAAGGGTCTGTAAATAATGTTGCGTGGGGTTAAGAAATGGACATAATGTAGGCAGTTAGGGAGTTCAGGCCACTGTAGCATATGTAGTGCTCCACAGTGATGTGTGTTGGTCTTTGGGTTTGTAGCAAAAATGGCCACTTTGTTTTATCAACATTCTAATTTAAATGCGACAGTGGCCTGCACTTGGCCACTTTGTTTTATCAACATTCTAATTTAAATGTGACAGTGGCCTGCACTTGGCCACTTTGTTTTATCAACATTCTAATTTAAATGTGACAGTGGCCTGCACTTGGCCACTTTGTTTTAGCATTCTAATTTAGATGTAACAGTGGACTGCAGGTTTGTAAGGATTGTGACACCGTACAATAGAGAGGGTAGAATGGAGGTTTTGGCAAGAGTGACCTTGCTCAAGGTGTTCAGAAAGTGTTTATTCCTATAGTGGAGGCCTAGTTTCTCATGGGTTTTCTTAATGTTATGTCAGATGTGTAGATCAAGCCTGAGTTGGTTGTCAATAATGACACCTAGCAGTTTAGTATGGACAGTGTTATATGCAGAACACATCTGTAAACTGGTGTTTGACAAGGGAGTTTTGATTTTGGCACAAAGAGAAGGAATTTGTTTTTTTTTTTAGGGTTAAGGAAGAGTTGTGAGTTACTCAGCCAGGATTGTATTTATTTTATTATTTATTTATTTTTACATTTGTTAACCAGGTTAGTCCAACTGGGCCCAGAGAGACGTTTTTCAGTGGAGACCCAAGGAGAAAAGCTCCAGGAAAGTATTTAATAAATAAAAAAAACTAACAATTCAAGTTGTAAGAGTACAAAAACAGAACACCATGAATATATACAAGACAAAAGTACAGTATTTTAAAAATGCAGTAACAATATGTTTGAGAATTTTGGTTAGCATTTATTTATTTACAAGGAATGTAGCAATGCCTAAAATAAAAAAAAATTCAGAGTAGCATCATGGCATAGTCGTCCAACAGAGAAGCATTTAATAGCATAGGTACTAACTGCAGAGAAAGTAATATACATAGACAGTTTGGGTAGATATCAGGCAAATATGTTAACTGAGAGAAGAAAAATTCATTACGTAATTTCCTGACAGGTACATATCCATGCATGCTAGAAATTAATTTTAGTTGCTTTTTGAATTCACCACTTTGGGTAGTGGAGGGAAGGGACAATGGAAGTTCGTTCCATGAGTACGCAATTGGATGACTGTAAAGTATTTTTCCAATATTTCTGCTTGGCTTGGTCACCTGCAGAAGGTGTTGTTGTGTGCTTCTGAGGTCGATTGGGTTTGTAAATGGATTCAATGGAGGTAAAAGTTTGTTGTGTGATGGAGTGTAGCTGAGGGAGTGTGGGAGAGGTGCAGATGACAGTAGTCATCTGCATACTGTATGAGAGTTTCTAGGGATGAGGACGTTAACAGGCTGTTAGTAAGGATGTGAAAGAGTAAGGGGCCTAGGGTGGAACCTTCTGGGTCTCCTGTGTGCCTGTTAAGAAAGGGAGAGATGGTATTTAGCCATTTTACTGCCTGTTTTCAATTGTTTAAGTAGCTTTGCAACAACTGAAAAGTGGGAGGTGTAATTCCTTGGGTAGATACCCTAGTCAGGAGTAAGGTGTGTAAGACAGTCTCAAAGCCTTTTGATAGATCAAGACTCAAGAAATAATGCTGATGGAACGTTACCTGCATCTCTATCCCTATTTATAGGGTGAATGAAGTATAGGAGGGCCATGCAGGTGCTGTGTCCTGGACCAAAGCCATGTTGGGTATTAGTAAGGAGGTTGTTATGTAGTAAGTACTGCATAAGCTGTTGGCAAACACATTTTTCCAGTATTTTGGAGATGGGAGATAAAATGGCTACAGGTTGGAAGTTAGATAGTTCGGTGGAGCTCTCCCCTTTGTGGACAGGAATAATATGTGACATTTTCCAGATGTTGGGATCTTTAGACTCAGAGATAAATCTGCTGATAAGAATGCTGATGGGGTATGCAACAGAGTCAGCCACTAATTTAAGGTATTCTGGTGGAAGATTATCAGCTGAGGTACAGTAAGGTTTAAGTTTTTGCAACATCCTTTTGATAATACTTGTAGGCATGGATTAGATAGAGACGTAGGTTGGGTTATTAGAAAGGGGATTTGGGTGATTATCAGGGTGGGTATCAGGGAGGGGAGATGAGGCAGGATTGACGGTAGTTGAAACAACAGGAGTTGGAAGTACAGTTGGTAGAAACTGAGATCAGGGAAGCTATTGATTGTATAAAGTGAGTGTTGAAGTCATTGGCTATTTGTAAAGGCAGGCCCTCAGGGCAAGGGCTGTGTTCTTTTTTTGGTCCTGGGCTTAAGTAGGGATGAGATGGAGGATCAGAATGTTTAGGGTTAGTTTTATGCTTTTGTTGGATGTGGGTAGGATACACCTGCTTTTCCTTGTTTACTTGTTTCTTTACTTGGTTGCAGAGTTGTCTATATAGTAGTAGATTTTCTTAATTTTAGTTTATTTCCAGTGATCCCAGGCTATGACTCATTTTTTCATTAGATTTTTGCATGATTTAGTTAACCAAGGAGCAGAATTGTTTTTCCTCTTTTTGTGTGTGTTGGAGCAAGGGTATTAAGTATATTTAGAAAGGTAGTGTTGAAATATTGAACTGCTGTGTCCAGAGGTACATGTTTCAGGTTAGACTAGTTTGTATTCTTTAAAAGTTCATTGAACTTATCTTGAGAAAAATCAGTTCGATTGTGGACACTTCAGGGTGTGTTTTTTTAGGTAGCTGAGTGGTGGTTCTGAGGGCATATGTTGGTAGATTATCACTCAGCGTATTGGGAAGTGTACCTGTAGTAGAGAAATTAGCAGGGTGGGATACAAGAATCCAGTGTAAAATAGATTGCTGGGTATAGACTTTACTGTATCAAATGGGGCAGTTAATGATTTGAGTAAGTCCATAGAGGTTAATAGTACTGGATGGGTTTTGAGAAGAGAGTGTTAAGCTAGTCAATGTTTACATCACCTATAATTATAGTTTCATGGTTAATTGTTTGTGAGGTCCATGAAAGTATGCCTTCAAGAATGGGTATGTTTTGTCCAGGAGGAATGTATAGTGTATGACACAGATGGGTTTGGTTGCATTAAGATTTAGAAAAGACAAGAGTATCTTAGCATTAGAGAAAGTAAGGACACAGTTAGTAAAAGATGTGATATTAAAGATGTCAGGGTAGTGTAGGACTACTGCTCCCCCTTCTTAGGGGTTCTATCAAGTTTTGTTAAGCTATATATATTAGAATGTAGGAACGTTTCCATTAAGCCTGGTATATGTGGTTTATATTGATCAATCCAGGAAAGGAAAGGGGCTATTTTGTTCCGGAGGATTCTAAGGTTTAATGTCATTATATTAAGGTCTTTAGAACAGATCTTAGGGTGTAGGTTTTACGGTAAGGACAAGGATTTGGGTGGATGTCTCCACATTCTTGTAATTTAGAAATAAGAAGGGAAAATATTATATGACATTTTTTGTGGCAACACAAAAAATGTCATATAACATTTGATTAGGCAGATGTAAGGAGCATTTTCAGCAGCTTCTGAATGAAGAAAACTCCACAGGAATGGTACTGCCCCAGAAACAGCCTACAATGAGAGTAGAAGAGGAGCCCAGCTTAGAAGAAGTAAGAGCAGCACTAAGGAAAATGAAGTCAGGGAAAGCAGCAGGCTCAGATGAGGTCACAGCAGATATGATAAAGATGCTGGGTGAGCTAGGGGAGAAATGGCTCCTGAGGGTACTAATTGCAGTGTGGAGAGAAAGGCGTATTCCAGATGACTGGAGAATAAGCATACTCGTGCCAGTGTACAAGAACAAAGGGGACATCCACAACTGTGGACAGTACAGAGGCATCAAACTCCTACCACATTGCATGAAAGTTCTGGAGAGGGTGATTGATAAACGGATACGCAGAATAGTAGAATGTAAGATGGGAGATGAACAGTTCGGATTCAGATCAGGATGCAGCACAATTGACCCGATGTTTGCATTGAGACAGATACTTGAGAAGAAACTAAAGAAGAGGAGAGAGTCAAACTGGGCTTTCCTAGACTTGGAGAAAGCATATGACAAGGTCCCAAGAAAGCTGATCTGGGCAGTACTGCGGTGGTTTGAAGTCCCAGAAACATTGGTAGAATTAGTACAGGCTATGTACAAGGACCCAGTGACTCAAGTGCGAACAGTGTTTGACCTCACTGAGGGGTTCCCAGTGGGAGTGGGTGTACACCAGGGTTCAGCTCTGAGCCCACTGCTGTTCATACTGGTAATGGACTACATCAGCAAACAGGTTGGAGGGGTCAGAGCAACAAAGTTGCTCTATGCAGACGATGTGGCAGTACAGGCAGACTCTGATCTAGAACTTCAGCAAAGGATAGGAGAATGGAATGCAAATCTGAAG